>NC_142932.1:28345722-28408222 GCF_046866305.1 Octopus bimaculoides
CGTAAATCAAGCTTGGACAGGAGACACACAAGAACACAGCTTCCTTGTTCCAGGTACAACGGAGAGAAAGAAAGAAACACAAGTATATATATATATATATATAGTTTAAAAAAACACAAAAAAACAACAAAGTGAGGACGTGATACGGATAGTGTTATTGAACGCTCTGGAAAGGAAGGAGAGAGAGTATGACGTTTCGGTCGGAGCCCTTCATCGGAAAGACAGAAAGTTCGGAGAATGGGAAAAGGGAGGAAGAGGAAAATGACACCGATGCCCACGAGGTTACATTGTGAAAGGACCGGAAGAGGAGGTGGTGGGGGAAATATATAATTACATACATACTTATACGTATATTACATGCGTTCATAGTATTGATGGCTCATGTGTGTGTGTGCTCGTGGCGCATCGTTATGGGTGTAGATGCTTCAATTCATCTACTCATACTTAGGGAGGTAAGCTATTGATAGAAAAGTTTTATATTGGACAATGCATATTTCATCTAGCAAAGCATTTTCTAAATAGAATGCTTTCGAGTAGTCTCACGTCGACTACACTAAGGACTTTAAATTGTGTTTCGGTCGTAATATGATACATAACATTATGTATACTCATAAAATACTGCTAACGAAGCATTATTTTATGAGCATATACGTTATGATGATTTCATAAAAGCTGATCATTTTATTTTTACAAATCTTCACGTTACATTTGATATCCCACGCATACGTAGGAGATTATTATGTATACGAGAAAGCTCCTGCATTTCAGGATATCACAAAATGCCTGGCGGGAATCCCAAAGCTTGGTGTTCCTCTACAGAGCTTAGAAAATCCGAAGGATAGCTGCAATAAGGATGTGAATATGAGAAGGGAATATTTTGCATAAACTCATCCTCCTGTATTTTCTTTTACCCAATGCCAGGAACATATTTTTCTCCACCGCATCGTAATATAATAAACACAGTGAAATATCTGCTTTCATGTGTCACATTGAAATGTATTGACATTTTCAATGAATTTACAATTCGATTTAAAATGGTGTTCAGTATATTTTGCACCAAGATATTAATTTGAATATTCTGAGTCCTAAATTCGATTAATCTTGCGTATATGTCTGGCAGCTAAAGACATCTTTTGTTGTATGTAGTATCTAACATTCTATTGAAATGTATTTAACGATTAGTAGAAAATAGTTTTTTTCAGTCAACAGTACAGAAATAGTCCACAGGATGCTAGATGACTTTCTAAATTTGGGGGGCGAATATTAGCATAATGCTACACTATCTCCATATTCACCTAGATAAATTTTCTGAAACTCTAGGTGATTCAAGGGAGGAATAGGGAGAACTTTTCTATTAGGGAATAAAATCAATGGAACAAAGATAAGAAAGATGAGATTTGCATATGGTGATGGAGCATTGCCGTAACATAGCTTTTGATCTTCTTCAGATTCAGCACTCCAGAAAATCATCTCAGTGCAAATTGATGGGGAATTAGTTGTACACAATGATGTAATTTGTCTAAAATAATTTTAAGATTTTATTGGTTTTTCAGTAGAATTTTAAGAAAGCTTTCCCGATATGAAGAAAAACATCCGTGTATGCTTTGATATTATGCCTTGATCCTTACTGAAAAAAACAAAACACAATAAAATTCTATGGATCCGGTTTCTTAAAATCTAGACGTGACTGTAAGAGATGGAAGTCCTTTTCAGATCCCATCTGTCTAAGATCCTTCATTAAGGCCCAACAGCTTTTGAGAAGAGATTTGTTTTGGGCCTGCGTTATATAAGGTAAGGCCACATCATTTCACTATATATAATGGTGACGGACTATTTTCATTTTCGTTAGTCTGTTCCTAACGGAATATGTCTTGTATTCAAATGATATAATAGCATTCATGTTTCGTTTTTAAAATTTATGTATATAGTTTTAAGAATATCATCAAACATACGACAATTTTCATTTGAAAGCGAAACCAGGCTTGATTGTTAATATGATGAATAAAATATATATCAAGGTCATTTATTTGCTCCAGATCTCCTTTTCTCTTTAACCTATGAATCTGTATACATTAACTCTGCTTAACATCCACAAAGAAATTGCAATTTATGAAAATGATATATTGATAGCATACATACATGATCGTAAATAGATAAACAGCTATGTATAATGTGAACCGATGGAATAAACACGAAATCTGTAACGTTATTATAATTTCAGCAACTTGTTTCGTTTCTCTCTTTATGCTACTTATATGTTTAGAGAGCATTAAGTTAAGGAGATCTCTTGTTTTATTGAATGTCAGCAGCCTATTGTAAATATTTTTTTGAATATTTTGAAATATAATATGAGGTGTGATGAGGTAGTTTATAAGTGTCCGTTGCTCTCTTTCTGGTTTCATATTCGGTGTAGTAAAAAGCAGCATTTACTAATTCGAAGCTGGTTTCTATCGATTAAGAAGAAAGACGGTTTATTTGAAAGCCATTTCTCGAGAAATTACTAAACGGACGAACTCATTCGGTCCAATTTAATATCACTGGTAAGTCGCACAAGTTTTGATAATTAAACCATAGGCTCGGTGCAGTTAATTGAACATAATAACAAGTAATTGAACCAAGGCAGTAATATTAAATTCTGGATCACATGTAGAACAAGAAAGGTCATCCTCAAAATTTAGCATGACCAGTGTAAGAACATTGATAATACGCTAAGTTTTTGTTCGAATAGGTCTTTCTTTTGAATATTGAAATAAATATCTTCAATATAATACCAAAGTTAATATGGTGAATAGGGTGGTTTCCATTGTGAACACATTCTCTATTTCTCTTGTCAAATAACCGAAAACAAGAATTCTGTTAGGGGAACAATACGCACATTAACATTATGCGGAGGAAGTAGGTTATTACCAACTGTGTGCAGTAATATAATCATTCAGCTGAAAATGTCATCGGAGCCGATTTTTTCCTATCTATGAATGCTGTTGAGAATAACAGAAGAGAATGAATTTAGGAATATCTATGTACTAGCCAATATGTAATCCATTGAAATCCATTAAAGGAGTATAAATATGGAATTATGAATAGCATCACGCAGTTGTTTTGCTTACATTTATGATGAGATAATAGCATTCCGTATTTATCTCCTAGATACATGCATAACCAAATCTATTCAAACATATCCCTAACACAATCAGAGATATCTAAATAATAACTAAATGCTTTATATTGCCCAGTTCTATAGCGTCCCCAACTTTCGAAATTTATTCCATGGTTTGGAATATTTCCATACTACTTCCTCAATGCATGCAAGATATTTTAGAAATGATTTTGTAACCTGATCTATTTACCTAAACTTCTTGGCTAGACATAGCTGTTGTCATTAACAGAAATGTTTCTTATGTCGGCTTTCCAGCATAAGACCTGGGTCCCATAGTTATCAGTTAATAAACTAAAACAGTGATGCTTAAAAATCTTGCGATAACATTCGGTTGAAAACAACTGTCCAACGAGGATCAAAATCGTTTTAAAAATACATTTTGGAGCTGAAAAGGGCACAGTCCAGTTCCTCACAACCCGCATGAGATCAATGGTGTTGTTTCAGAATTTATTTTTCATCTCTAATAGGTGCAAATTGTATAGATGTAATTTTTCATTTCGAATAGGTGCAAATTGTATAGGTGTAATTTTTCATCTCGAATAGGTTCAAATTGTGTAGGTGTAATTTTTCATCTCGAATAGGTGCAAATTGTATAGGTGTAATTTTTCATTTCGAATAGGTGCAAATTGTATAGGTGTAATTTTTCATCACGACTAGGTGCAAATTGTATAGGTGTAATTTTTCATCTCGAATACGTGCAAATTGTATAAATGTTATTTTTTATTTGGATTAGGTGCAAATTTTATAGGTGTTATTTTTTTTTATCTCGAATAGGTGCAAATCGTGTAAAAATTGCAAATTTCACAGAAAACTGGAAAATAATGTTCTGTATTTGAAGGACTGGACCTAATGATTAGTTCGATGACATTTAAGTGTACACAACGCGTATTATGCGGACGCCCTGATTCTTAAGAAAATACATCAATCCCCAAAGAACATATGTATTAATGAACAGCCGTAGGTAATTAAAGATATGATTTTCATCTCGCTATTTGCATTTGCATACAACAAGTAGAGTGGGAAATAGTGCTTCTGTTAATCTGGATAAACCTAAAACTTAGAGATGTGACCATCATGAAAATTGGTAATCCTCTACGTTGTATTTGAATGCGTTATAATATATTATATTACGCTGTATACGGCAATTTTCAATGTAACCATACTTTCAATGGTCTCGTCTGCTTGTTAGAAATATGAATTCTATTATGGAAAAATACACATACTAATATCGTTTTGAGACAACAGAATGCAAACAATTATGTGGTATATATATATATATATATATATATAGATGTATCTGTCTGTCTGTCTGTCTGTATATCTAACTGCATGTATGTGTGAGGCAAAGACCTAGCTGTGTGGCAAGTAGTTTGTTTCCCAACCACGAAGCTCCGAGTTAAGTCTTCAGTCCCACCCCGTAGTATCTTGGACAAGTGACTTCTACTACAGAAGCGGGCGACCAAAAGACTTGTGAGGAAACACTTTCATTTCGAACTGAAAGAAACATGTCGTGTATACATATGTGTGCGTGTGTGCGTGTGTGAGTGCGTGTGTGTGACAGAGAGAACGAGAGAGAGAGAGTATGTGTGTGTATGTGGGTGTGTATGTATGTTTGTTATTTCTTTATTGCCCACAAAGGGCTAAATTAGAGAGGACAAACAAGGACAGACAAAGGGATTAAGTCGATTACATCGGCCACATTGCGTAACTGGTACTTAATTTATCGACCCCGAGAGGTTGAAAGGCAAAGTCGACACCGACGGAATTTGAACTCAGAATGTAACGGCACACGAAATACCGCTAAGCATTTTGCCTGGCGACCTAACGTTTCTCCCAGCTCGTGTGTATGTATGTTTGCATGTGTGTATACGCGTATATGTTTGCATGTGTGTATACGCGTATGTGTGTGCATGTTCGCGCGTGTGTGAGTCTAAGTATATGTAACAACTTGAAATAGCACCTGATACAGTTTTTTTCCTATCTATACAGTGAACAGAATGCATTTCAGAATATCTAGGCATCAGGAAATCCATAATACGGTGCAATGAAATAAAAGGGACATATTCCGAATAAATATAAGCGTCACACAGCAATTGCGTGCAAATATAAGATAAATATAGGAACATGTCAGATTGCCAAAGAACTAATTGTTGATTTGTTACAGATTTTGGCCTCCAGCACCCAACTCATCAAATTGCTTTCATTATTTTGTGTCATAAGACTTGCGTTCTACTTCTGAAAACATTACGTTCCTATTTCCTGTTAAGGAAATGTGTAATGTATTCCCTCGCTGCCAGCCCGTCTGTCACGATTCTATTTTCAATCAGCTTACATCCTTTTTATTTTTATTTTCTTACTAACTCTAATCTGTTTTATTTTATCTTTTATCCTTTCCTATATTGGGATCCAGATAATCTGCTGATCCGTCACTTCCCAATGGTTAAAAAACATTCTTCTTCTTCTTCTTCTTCTTCTTCTTCTTCTTCTTCTTCTTCTTCTTCTTCTTCTTCTTCTTCTTCGTCTTCTTCTTCTTCTTCTTCTTCTTCTTCTTCTTCTTCGTCGTCTTCTTCTTCTTCTTCTTCTTCTTCTTCTTCTTATTATTATTATTATTATTATTCTCCTTCTGTATTCTCCACCTCCTCTCCCACAACCCCTTCCTCGCTTCCTTCTTTTTCTCTCCTCCTCCTCATTATCATTATTACTAATACTACTATGATCAGTAGAACTAGTACAGGTAGTGATAGTAGTAGTAGTAGTAGTAGTAGTAGTAGTAGTAGTAGTAGTAGTAGTAGTAGTAGCAGCAGCAGCAGCAGCTACAACAGCATCAGTAGTAGTAGTAGTAGTAGTATATGAAAACTCAATTTATTTTGCTGGGCATGATGGAAAGGGTCAATTGTCCACAGCTAGCAGACTAACGTCACACTTGCTTTATTAATCATGCTACAAAAATCCTGCGAAGAATTGCAGTTCCAACCAATGCTGATTCTTGTAGGTGTTCTACATTCAGACTTGCACCGATTTTGTTTTTTGTTTTTTCCAGTGTTGATCCTTCAAAGTGCACCAATTACTTTTGGTGTCATGTCTACTCTCTTCATTGACCACAACTTTTGCTTAGCGGTATTTCGTCAGTCTTTACGTTCAGAGTTACAAATTCCGCCGAGGTCGGCTTTGCCTTTCATCCTTTCGGGGACGATAAATTAAGTAACTGTTGCGTCCTGTGGTTGATCTAATCGACTGGCTCCCTTTCCAAAAATTTCAGGCCTTGTGCCTAGAGTAGAAAAGAATACTTACTGGATTTCCCTCTATCTTTACGTTCTGAGTTCAAATTCCGTAGACGCAACTTCTTTGCCTGTCATCTTTGTTGAAGTCGATAAAACAGGTAGCTGCATGGCTTTGGGATTGAAATTTCAGACCTATAGTAGAAAGTTCTTTAATTATTATCGTCATTATTATTATTAACATTATTATTATTATTATTATTAGTAGTAGTAGTAGTAGTAGTAGTAGTAGTAGTAGTAGTAGTAGTAGTAGTAGTAGTAGTAGGAAGAGGAGGTGGAGAAGGGGGATAGCAGTGAACTTAGGAGCCTCCTGAATATCAACAATCATCATAAAGCGGCGATCTGGCAAAAACGTTAGTACCAGTTCTGTACTGAGTTCGATCTAATCGACTGCCCCATCCCCACCCAAAAGAAATTTCGGGACATGTGCCTAGAGTGGAGAAGAATATATCTGCCATCACGAAAATTGGCGATTTATTGCCAGGTGACCAAGAAACACGTGCGTGTTTCTACAGTGTAAAACAAATTATGTACATCTGTGTGTCTGTGTGAGTGTGTGAGTGTGTGTGTATTATGTGTGTGTATGAGAGCATGTTTCTATGTGCTGATAGATAGATAGATAGATAGATAGATAGATAGATAGATAGATAGATAGATAGATAGATAGACAGATAGATGGGCATCGTAAGCTTTTCCCACATGCCCATCTTAATGATTTCATCTACACCTATAAAGCTTTTCTAATTTTAAGTATTCTTCTGACTATAAACGACCGTTTGGCACTTTTTAAATCCCAATAGTTTACTGCACATTTTAATTATAATTAAGTACTATTGTACATGTTTTGTGTTCTAAAATACATCAATCTTCATGAGCCCGATATTAAATTGACCTTAATCTGTCGTTGAATATAAACTCTGATTCATAGATAATATCTAGATAATTTATCTGCATTTTCTAATTATTTGTTTTAGAACATACTGAAGGCATTACGATTACCCTGTTGCATCGAGATAATATGAATAATTATCGATATACTTATTGTTTCCATGGAGAGCGAGTCGTAGTCTAAGTAAGGTTTTAAACGAAAAAATTCTCGGTGGGTTTAGTAGAATTCGTTTATTTTGTGTGCACTTATTCTTGAATTTACTTTTCATTTAGTCAGGGCAAATGTCATAATTATCTGTCAAATAACGCCAAATAAATCGATCGATATTTGCCCCAAAAATAACCTGATTTAAACTTAACTTACAAATATATATTACCATTAGCATCGACGTTTCAAAAGATTGATTTGTAAATTACTAGATATCTTTATCTTTTATCGTTCATCTTCATCTTTTACTTGTTTCAGTGGTTTGACTGCGGCCATGCTGGGGCACAGCCTTCAAAGGTTTTTAATCGAACAAATAGACCCCAGGACTTCCTTTCGTTTTTTTAAATGCTGGCACTTATTCTATCTTTCTACATTTTCCCGAACAGATATGTTACGGGGACGTAAACTAACCAACACCGATCTCAAGCGGTGATGATGGTGATGGTGGACAAGTACAGATACAAAGACAGGAGCATTCACGTACAGACTGATATATAAAAGCACTACGCTCATTATTATATTAGGAGATATTCCTTCGTTTTACATGCACATACAGGTGTCAGGTTTCTGTCGAGCTACATGATATTTGAAATGTGAGAAATGGATTGACAGTCTGAGTCAATAGTTACTCATCAATAGAACTTCTATATATATTCAAAAGCTATCAATCATCTTTTGATGCGAGCAAAAGTTTAAAAATTTTCAATCTATTTTGTTAATATACTTTTGAGAAGTGAAATCCAGAGATAAACTTTCGGCACAAAATATAGAATTTATCTGAAGAACATTTTAATCATACAAAAAAACGACAGGAATTAATTTACTATTTAATTTAAACCTTCGATTAAATTAGATATATTGGCATTTTATAAAGTTGTTCCTACATAAGTCTATTACTTGGGTTATATAACAATGAAATTGTATTCATCTTTCATCATCACGAGCCTTGTAATCTTTAACAAGACATACGTTTCAGAGGTAAATTTGAGTGTGGAGGATTATTTATAGATATATATAGTCACTGGATTTAATAACTTCATAATATTGCAGCAGTTTGCCAAGAGAAGGGGGAAAATAACGTATAATTATATGTATGTCTCAATCATAACGCCATAACGCTGCTTCCAACAAGGTGCAAACATATTAGACACATACGTGCAGTGTTTAGATTAATGTAAATGTATAAACAAGTCACAGATTGGTGTGTGCGTAAAAGGAAACGATGTGTATGATTTTACACTCGTTGATAGAACCTAGGAAGATCTTGCACCTAGACAACCTAGACCTCTCATACATGCATTTAACACTAGGTAAAAAAACAAAACAACTATAACAGCTAACAACAACAGGCCTTGCCACCCACCTCCATTCTCCAGAAATATAGATACCACTCCTTTTTACAAAAACATAGATAGCACTACACCTAGACCCCCTACAAAAAGCAGTGGATGCTCTATTTTGTCGTACGCACCCCACTATTCATTTAACGTCAAGAACTTAGCTAAATCCTTCTTTATAAATACTAGACACTAAATTCCATCGTCAACATAAATGTCATTCTATCTTTAATGAACCACCCTGAAACTACCCTATTCTGCCCCACCTAACTTCGAATCTATCATAGCAGCCCCTTGCCATATAGCGCTTCATCTATCACGGTTTATTATCTAACTTTACGTCAATTCCTACAGTGATTTGCATTTAGAATACGTGGCTGGATTTCAGATATATATTGTTTGAACCTGGTATTATGGATGTATTCTATTTGTTGGGAAAATCCGCTATCGGCGAGTGCTTGATTGTAATATGGTGCTTGATTATTTAAAATTCTCTTAGAGGAAGAGAGGTCGTATATATATATATATATTTATATATATATATATATATATATATATATATATATATATATATATATATATATATATATATATATATATATGTATATATAAATATTTATTTGAATACTTATTCAGATATATATATGTATATATGTATATATATATATATATATATATATATATATAAATATATATATATATATATATATATATATATATATATATATATATATATATATATATATATATATATATATATATATATATATATATAATATATATATATATACAACTATTTTAATTTAACTATTTTAAAGTGCTTCAACTGCAAAGCTGCGGTCATGCTGGAGCACCACCATTAACTGAGCTACACCATTATTTGGAACTTCCTCTGATATGTGGCATTTGGTTAATGAGGGAGTTTGATGCTGCTGCCCTCGTCTGTGTTTCCTGCCGTGAGACCGTAACAAGAAGAAACCCAGTTTTGTTGTAAACACACTTACGTCCTCATCATGCAAGTCTCTCGGGCATTTTGGAAGCATATTAAAGAGCCGTGGGCCGTCTGACATGTGGGGAACATTTGTGGGGATCGGGGTGGATTGAATGTGTCGATTGGTTCTTGATGTAGAATGTGCAGACGTAGAGATACGCATATTGCTTCAATTGGGAGAGTAACCAAAGCGAAGGTATATCACTGCTATTGGCAATTAGTTTTCGATGTAAGCGGTACACAGTCCACATTACAACCGCTTCAGTTAATCTTGACTAATATCCCTATGTGATGGTATGAAATGAAAACTCCTGGCGAACAGTGACGAATTATTTCGTTATTTAACTTGGGACACAAATTTCACAGAGAGGCTCAATTTAAGCTTCTTTGTCACTTCACTTGGGATGTAAACAAATAAATTGATTGTTATCAGAAGGAAGATAATTCTAAGATACTAGCTGAGGCGGAACATACTCATTATGTTAACTTAATTTAGCTATATTCTTTGGATATTTTTCCATATAATGCAAGGGATATTGACCAAGTAGTAGTATTCCAGTGAATATATGTGCCTATTTGACGGGCAATCCTAATATCTTCCTGGCAAGATATATATTTCCGCTGTAATTGTTCTCTCTGATACGTTAATTCTCTTTATGAAAATGTCCTTCATATATATCGACAATTATATGCGTATATATTTATGTAAATTGATACATATAATTATGTATATGTATATATGTGTATAAACGAGCATGTGTGTGTTTTGCATGTATCCATGACTATGTGCATCAATATGTATGTATTACTGTGCACGTGTTGTGTGTGTATGTGTAAAATAAAACAGAATACTAGGAGTTGTGTTTCTTCTTCATTATGCCAGAATTAAGATAAAAGCAATTTGTACATGCATGAGTGATTTTGATATGGGGAATATATTCTGTGATTACAGATGTTTTCAATCGCAAATAAAGGAAAGCGTTTGCTTTGATCGGAATTGCCAAAGCGCTTACGTAATTGGAAAGGCATTTGTTTACCATAAATTCACAGTACATCGGATTAGGAGGGTGTTTGCATCAACTGATATATAGATCCTAGAAGGTTTTTCTAAACCCCAGTTTACAATTACAAATGAATAAACCGAAAGAAACACACATACGCCCGCAAAGTCGCACATACGCACAAATGTGGAGAAATGTGGAGAAACATAGTATGTATGAGTGTGTATATGTATGGCAGTTTATGACTTACACAGTCTGCGTCTCTACGTGAATGCGTGTAAATGTGTATAGGTGTTATATCGTATTGCTGATACACACACACACACACACACACACACACACACACACACACACACACACACACACACACACACACATATATATATATATATATACATATTTGTCTGCGTGTCTGTGTGTTTTTGTGCGTGTGTCTCTGTGTGTGTGTGTCACTTCCTTCTTAATGCCGAAGAAGATACTTTTGAAATATCCCAGTTGCATATGGGAGACATTTCACATTGAAAAATTGCTGGGGAGAATAAGTGTGTGTTTGGGGTACTATCGTCTGTATAAAATTTTAATTTCTTAGTTCAGACTTCAGGTTAGTTGCTCATGCGTAGCAGAAAAAGGGTAATCGACATATCAGATTTTAGTATACATTTCAGTTGATAGCTGGCCAATGAGGAAGCTGTCAATACACACCACGATCATGTATACTTTCGACAACTTGTATGCATTATGTAATTCGTTTTTGTCGGAATGGTTTCTGTGATTAATATTTTCAAATCGCAAGTGAGAATTTTTTGGAAGGAAATTGCAATACTCATATGCAGCTGAATATCGATTACAATTCGGGTACTGGGGACATGTTTTTGGATAATATTATGCGCCACCTCTACCCACGGTGCATATTGACTCTTTCACACCGAAGACGATATATATATATATATATATATATATATATATATATATATATATATATATATATATATATATATATATAGGCGTAGGAGTAGCTGTGTGGTAAGTAGCTTGCTTACGAATCACATGGTCCCGGATTCAGTCCCACTGCGTGACCCCTTGGGGAAGTGTCTCCTAGTCTTCTACTATAGCCTACAACATAGATGTGTAAGTAAAAAGAGAGAGAATATAGGGAAACAAAAAAAAAATGTGTGTTCTCATAATGTTGATAACAGAAAGTTGGAAATTGAGATATAGTTAGTTTTGGTTGCTTGGTATTATGGTATTATAAATGTGAACTTCTCTACGATTGCATGTTTACATAAATAGCTCTTTAATATCAATTATAAATCATTGGAAACATGCTGAGACTTATTTATTTATTAGTGAAGTACATTTCGAACATACTACTTCAGGCTGTCATTTAAGTAAACATCATTGAAAGCGAGCAAAATGAAACGATAAAAACCTGTTCTCAAATGACAATATGTGACATGAATTATTAGAGAACGAAACAGCAGCAACCAGGGAGCTAGAGAAAGAGACAGAAAATAGAATCGTATAAATGCCGTGGATATATGTCCTTATAGAGTCCTACTGGTAGATGCTTTTATAATTTGAATAGTGGCTTTAGTTCAATATACAAAGTTAATATAAAACTAGCCAGGAAGTTTCTCATAAAGGGTATATTTTTTGCTTTTTCCTTACTTCATAACATTTAGAGGTTTACATACGCACACACACATATGTATGTACGTGTGTGTATACAGACCGTAGTTAGACTCTTGGTTCGATGGTCATACGAGTGAGGAGTCTAATGTGGGCCTTGTATTAACATGCATATATATATATATATATATATATATATATATATATATATATACATATATATTAGACAAAATGAGATAACAATGCGAAAGCTGTGAGGAGATTTCAGGACATTTATAAGGGAAAAGATATAGATATAGTCTTACAGCTGTTTGTGGCATATTATGGATATCCCTTCATCATCGTCTCTGATAAAGGGATATCAATAATATCCCACGAGCAGCTGTAATACTATATCTATATCTTTTTCCTTATAAATATCCTGAAAACTCCTCACAGCCTTGGCTTTGTTATCGCATTTTGTCTGATATATATATATATATATAGATAGATGTGTATGCGTATGTATATGTGTATGTATGTATACATATTCTTTTATTTTGTTACTGATTTGAGCCTGAAGACAACCTTTTAGTGTGGTTCGCTTTCTTTCCTGTCTTGTCCATGTTCAAGTAACGTGTTAGTTGGGGGAGACATCTTTTTTGTGCCTACTACTATCCCGTCAAATTTCAGGGAGAAATTTTTTATATTTGAGTACGACAATTCAAATGGCGATTCAAATTACCAGATCACCAACATATTACACTCAACAGATAATTTTGTGTGTGTGTGTGTGTGTGTGTGTGTGTGTGTGTGTGTGTGTGTGCTGAGTTATAAATAAAAGGGAGCGAATTTCATTTGACATTTGTATTTAGAGCCCGAACACATTCACTACGTTTATCAATGAAAAATATTATCAAGCCTCCGGCGTCGTCGCCCTGACTGGGGGTGGCAGCATGTAAATATTCGTTTGAATATCGATAGCAAATCTTATGCAGAGGACATACATTTTAGAGCTCATAATGCAATGCCTGCATTGAAGTCAACTACGGTTTTTCTCCACGCTGAAGGGGACGGAAACTGAGTAAATAAATAATTCTGTGAACTATAAATCAGAATGTGAGCAATACAATTCCACAGAGATAACTGCAAAGAAGGAGAGCTATTTTAAGAGATTGGAACATAAATATTACATGAGGTTGGAAGAGAACAGTCAATATAAATTCAAAATTATCGACAAATATATAAAGATATAGAAACACCTTCCATAAGGTTTTGGAAACATATTTTCACTCACAATGTTACACTTTGTTATCTTAAACCGGCCTAATATTCGTGTTAAAAGTTTAATTAAATATATTGAATTTTGTTTCTCATTTAATAAATTATAGAGAACCCATTTTATAAATCAAATCACAAGCAACAAATACGTTGGTCATTTTTTTTTTACTGCGTAGATTCCTTACGTTAGGCTACTGTCCCAGAATGCATTTACTAAACACTGCTAGGAACTACGATGACTTAAAGTCTACGTTTAATATTCGCAGAAGATGGAGATGAGGCGTCGATGTGCACCAAAGGCATGGCAGTGAATATATATTGCCCAATATTCAAATACTCAAAGATGTTTGTGTGTATTAATAAACTAATGAGTTAAAAGTAGGATACTGTGTTACGCGCATGTATGTACAAACACACACACATACACACATATATATATATAGATAAGTATGTACATACATACATATATATATATGTATATATATATATATATATATATATATATATATATATATATATATATATATATATATATATATATATATATATATATATATGTATATATATACGTATATATATATGCATATTTATATATATGTATGTATAAATAGATATACATATATATAAATACATATAAATAGAAACACATACAGACACAGACACACACACCATCAAATACACATACTCACACATATAATAAAACGGAACTTTGCAATATTATTTTATTCAGTCTTTTTGTTTTAGATTTACACATTTACACTTTTATCACCTTCAAAATATTCCCTATTTGAAACAATGCATCGGTTTAGACGCGTTTTCCATTGTTCAAAAGAGTCCTAATTTTTTTGCGAAGTGATGCCTTGCAACGCCTCTGTCATTTTTTTTTTTCACCTCTTCCACATCTGCAAAACGTTTAAGTTTAAGAACATTTTTTTCTCTGTGGGGGAACCCAAAATATGTTGAAAGTAGTAAGATCATAAGCAAGTGTGGCACAAATATTGCAGTAACTCTTTTCATTCGCAATTCCTCGCCAAAAATTCGTAAGAATGAGAACCAGAACACAACAGTCATGTCCCCAATTTTATCAATTGTTAGGCGACGATCATCCAAGACCAACTCATTGATTTTCGTGATGTTTTCATTTTTTCGGGAGAACGATCGTTGACCTGAATGAAGTTGTTCTTCAAATGACAAGTGACCATTCATAAAGTGTGAAAACCACTCGTAAACTTATGTTTTGCTAATAACAGCGTCCTTGTAAGTTGTTTCAAGCATGAAACCTGTTTTGGCTGCCGTTTTCCCCAGCGAAAAACGGAGTTACATGAAAGCATGCTGCCCCTTCATTTCAGCCATCGCAAAAATCGATGAACAAGGGAGGAGCACTGGCAATGAGGCACCCAATGGCAATACGACATAATTAGACTTCTCTGGTCGGTAGATTGATGCCTGAGGCTTGTCTCAAGTCGCTTCTAGCTGGGAAAAGCCTGGACTACAAGGGCTAAAAATTTCTCTCTAATATCAATGTAAAACGATTATTTGTAATTGTATCTTTATTTAACTATTTTTAATATTGAAAATAAAAAAAATGAACGTCAACCTGACAAAAGTAAGCAGCTTTTCATATTTGTGTTCTCTTTTATTCAATGATCAAGCGGATACATGATGACATATGCTTCAACTGTTACATCTTGCTTTTATTTTTAAAGAACGATGTATTTAATGCAATATTGAAATGTAAATCGTTTAAGGAAATAACCATGTTTTTTGTTTATGTTTTTTCTACGTAAATGAGGCTGATATTCCAAGGAGAGTTTTCAACAACCTAGATGAAGATTTTAGCTTAGACAATGTTTCATGTCGATATATGAGGACTGAATATCTCTGTAAATACATTACAATATGCTGCAGCTATACTCGATTGAATATATATGCGTAAGTCTAGCGTTATCGTATTGCGATATGCGCTGCAAAACACCAAACCACTCATATCTTTCGCTTGTAACTCCTCTTGCTGTGTACTTTCTAACTTTATAACTACACACTATAGCTATAACGTTATAGCTACACACTCTAGCTCTGTTGTGCACAGAGTTCCTGATACGTTAAACTCAATCGTGACTTCTATAATAGAAAGGATTTCATTTATTTGATATATTAGAAACCTATCAGCATATCTATGCAAAAGATCAAGCAATATTTTCAGGTCTTTTACAAACTTATTTATTTCGTAAAATATTTGAACTAATGATGAAAGTTAAGATGAAACAATTTCGAACAGAGTAAAGTGTTTGCTTTTATTCTCTACTTATCGGTATTATGCTTTTGAACTCGGCTTTTGTCAATAGAAAAGAGTCAAAAGAAATATATTCAGCATAGTATATCATAATAATTATAATTGGAAGTCTACGAATTTCATTATTAATAAACAACTTCGAACAAAGCAGCATTGTTGTTTACGTTTTAAGTAATGCATCATTTAGATTGAACCTGTTATGGACGGCAGAAAGCCTAGATATTTTATCATTGACTTTAACTTTATATACATCATAATTTCTATCGAAAACCGATACCTATTGTGTATTAGGAAATAGGTTTTGTAGCATTCATATATGTTAGGAAATACGCGAATATTTAAGTTCGCTAAAAGAACAGCTGTGCTTCCAGTCAACTTGCAGGTAATAGCAACTAAATAATCTACAATCACACCCTACAATTTTAAAATCGATGAACATTATGCTCATGAGTCGCTCAAAAATGCACTGTTACAGATTCTAAGCAATAAAGACGTCAACATATCTTATTTGCATTTCTTTATTAATAATATATATGGGGAATCTTCATTGGTATGTTTTTCAAATATTTCAAACATTTCACGGTTATTTTTTCTCGTCTTGCTTGTTGTTAACACAATGTTTCGGATGATATACACTTCAGCCTTCATTAGGTGTTTTGGGGGAAATTTCGAACCGGGATTCTAATTCATAAGGCATTTTTCGTTGTTATTAATATTATTATTCGGGTCACTGCCAGAAATCGAACTCGGACTCTTGGGGTAAGTAGCCCGCGATCTTAACCACTACGCCATATGCTCCTGGGCAATTATGGAGTGAATTTTAGGGCTTATAAATCTAATATTTTCCTATCCTTCCTTAATACAGTGTCCTGGCATTTGTGCTGCTTCTATTAGTTTTCGTATTTTCCAGTGGTGTTCACTGTCTATTATTTAAATTCATCCCACAGGTGGAGCTGATCTCCATTTTTCCATACATGATCAGCTATAGCTGATTTATCAATATCTTCTCGTGTCACAGTTTTGTGAAGGGGCGGCAACTTTTGCCTTTGTATAACCTACCACAGTTGCATGGGAGGGAGTACACGCAGTTTTTAGTCATATACTCTTCTGCTGTTAGTTTTACTCGAAGGAGATACTTGCGAAATGTCGTATTACTTCAATACTGTCTTCATGTCTTTTGTATCATTTCGGCGAGATCTTTCACATATGGTAGACAGACTGTGGATAGTTATTGATTTCATCCTCCTTTTCTTCATAATTGGAGAGGCTAGTATGTTTTGGGGACAGTTGTTGCTTAATACATTGTTAATGAGCTAGGACGCAACAACCTTCTAAGCAGACCGAGCGCAGAAATGAGTAGCATATGGGAGCCGGTACTAAGGAAGGATAAGAAAGTATTAGATTTATAAGCCCTAAAATTCACTCCATAATTCACTCCACGGGCATTATAGCGTAGTGGTTAGGTGCACAGGCTACTCATCCCAAGATTCCGAGTTCGATTCCAGGTGGTGACCTGAATAATAATAATAATAACATCGAAAAATACCATAGAAATGAGAACTCCGTTTCGAAATTTCTCTGGAGGTTATATATCAGCCGAAACGTTGTGTTAACAACAAACAAGATGAGGATAAATATCAGTCAAATGTAAATAATGTACATAATTCCTAATCTCTAAAATATAGAACTCTGAGGTGTTTTTCTTTCTCATTCTTTTGGTATTTTCGATGTTGTTGTTGTCATTATTCTTCTTCTTATTATTATTATTATTATTCAGTAGTTTTATTTTTATAACGTGCTTTCACTTCACTACCGAGCGCAGCTCTGTGCGCCTTGGGTATGTGCTGTGGTTTGCTGTGGTGCTCTTATGGTTACTGTATTGAAAGTGTTTTGCGTAGGATGTGTGCAGTGCCCAGTAGTACAATTTTCTGTATGTTCTATATATTTGTAGGTCCTGGTGTTTTTGTTATGTATTTGTCTGAATATTTTTTTTATTATACCTAAGGCACCTACTATGATAGGAATTGTTTCTGTTTTTAGATTCCACATTCGAGTTACCTCTATTTCCAGGTCTTTGTATTTTGAAAGTTTTTCCATTTCTTTTAGAGAAACGTTGTCATCTGCTGGTATTGATACATCAATTAGAAAGCATTTTTTTCTTCATGATCTTTGACAACTATATCTGGTCTATTTGCCTTAATTTCTCTATCTGTATGTATTGGCATATCCCAGAGTATGGTTGCTTTCTCGTTCTCTGTGACCTTTTCTGGCGTGTATTTAAACCATTTTTTTTCCATTGTTATTCCATAGTGTTGGCATAGCTTCCAGTGTATATAGGTCCCAGCTCTGTCGTGTCTGTGAATATATTCCTTCTTAGCCAGGAATGGGCAGCCAGAGATAATATGATTTATTGTTTCTTGCCCATCTCCACATATTCTACAGTTACTTGTTATGTTTCTTTTCATTATATGTTTTTGGTAATTTCTGGTGGGGAGGCTTTGGTCTTGTGCAGCAATTAAAAATCCTTCAGTCTCTGCTTTGAGTCCTGAGCTTCTCAGCCATTGCTGGGATTTTTCTCTGTCTATTTATTTTGCATTTAGTTTAGCCCAGTATTTACCATGTAGGGGCTTTTCTTGCCATCGTTTTATTATTATTATTATTAGTAGTAGTAGTAGTAGTAGTATTATTATTATTATTATTCAGGTCACTACTTGGATTCGAACTCAGAATCTTTGGTTAGTAGCCCGGGCTCTTAACCACTACGCCATATGCCCGTGGGTCATCCAGGCAGTGATCTCAATAATACTAATGATAACAATGATGATAATAATAACAATAATAGTAATAATAATATGGAAAAATACCTCAGGAATGAGAACCTAGGTTCAAAATTTCCCCAAGACACCTAATGAAGGCTGGAGGGTATATCAGCCGAAACGTTATGTTAACAACAAAATGAGGACAAATATCCGTCAATAGTAAATAATGTAAATAATGTACTAATTTATGTAGTTTGATATTTCTATCGAACGAAGTAAGAGATTATAAAGATCTGGGTTCGGCTGCCTGGTAGCGTATATTTCAAAGCATATTGAGGGCGTACTTTACAAGCACATAGATACTGTTGGTCCATATAGTGTCGCAACGGAGGAGAAGAAAATTCGAAACAATTCATCTCTTGATGTACTGTATAAAGACAAGATTGTCATTGCTGCTCCAGTGACGCTATACACATAATGAAGTGGCCAAAACTAACGGTATGTTTTCATATGTTATATTGATTTATCGAATTTACACCGCCACTAGAAAACTTGTGGTTATAGGTAGTGAAATGAAACGAATATTTATTTCATGGTGCCGTGAATTCTTGATGCGCTTTGAATTCAAGAAAGAAAGTATTTCACCTCAATTACGCACTAAAGTTTAACTTGAAAATCATGGAAGCAATCATTCAATATATTCTCGGGTCTGTGTTCCTTGTCTGAAAATAACAGTATTCATTTATCCCATACCAATGTACCAAATTAATTTCTATTTCCTTACTAAGTAAATGTATGCATCACTGTGCGAATAACACGTTTCGTTTACATTTGGACTACACCATGCTATATTTATAGTAGAGTTTCAGCAAGGCAATAAAAGTGAAACAAACTATAACATTTACTTTAAATATAGTACTGAGTTAACTTTTGTTTGCTACCCATTAATTATTGCAGCATGTGTAACATTGATATTTCAGAACACTGAGCGATGAACACTCTCAGCATTGATAACAAATCGCAAACAAACCACTTTTCAGCCAGAACTTTTACTTCTTGGCAAGGCACTTTTCTTTGTGGATTATATTTCGTTAGCCGAATATGTATTCGGGATTAAAACAACGCGTCAATTTCACATCATGTAGAATAACTGCCACCATAACTTACCAATTACTACTATAAAACATGAACCAGTTTTACGCGTGGGGATATTGGATATAAACCTTACTTTAGTAAAAGAAAAGTATCGTATATTGCTACTTTTAAGCTTAGTTTCTAAGAAACATCATCCCAATTAGTTTAGATTAGCCACAGGTGTACCAAGAAGTGGAACATTTCAGGGAGACACGCTCTGCCCAGGCTTTGATATTCACCTTGTAATTTATTTATACCGATTGTTAAGCATTTCCATGGGAAGTCAACTATGAGTGAAAGGGACTCATGCCTTTAAGAGATGCAGTAGATATTTGTATGAAAAGAAATGACGTCTCAGTTAGTCTGACATAATGTTCTGTTTCCATTAAGGATTTTTATTTAATCAAATATCCACGTTTGAACACCCAGCCCTGCTGTGTGGTATTACATTCCAGCTGAATAGCCTACGAAGGGATAGGCTCAGCTAAGTTGGCTTCGCATGGCATGCTACATTGAAACGAAGGCCTTGGTGGCGCTCCAATGATCCATTACAAGTTTTTGGGAGTTAGCCCATATTCCTTGTAATCTGAAACGTGTAGTTCAAGAGGAATATTTCTTTTTAGTTTGTTTTGTTTTTGTTTTTTTTGTTTTTTATGGAAATTTCATGTTAATAAAATGAAAGTTATTTCTTCCTTTTCTTCTTCATGGAAGGCACTGGGGACTGAAGAGAAAGCATTTAATTGAAATTTTATCTGAATGGGAAATCAATTAAAATTTGGATTTGCATTTTAAGGGTTCCTTCTCAATGAATGTCGATTGAAGTCAGAATTTTAATTTCACAGTTTGAAATATTATTTTTTTCCAATCGAATATTTAATCAAAATAATGTTATACAAAACAAACTGAAGGTTATAAGCTGCCAAGCCAAAATTGATTTAAACGATATGGACATTAAATACGATGAAAGAAATCAAATATAAGACGGGAGAAAATATATAAAAGAACCATCATCTGACCGAAATCGAAAATATGACATCTGAAAGGTAAAATATATAAACGTACATTCATCTGAAATGTTGAAATGAAGATAAGTACATATTATCTAACTCATTCTCAACGTTAGCCCAACACGCACGTAACTATTCTAATTTGGCATGAATCACTGTCAAGATAATGGCAATAAAAAATTAAGTAGATGAGTATGCAAATAAATCAGTGAATAAATAAACAAACAAGTACATAAATAAATAAATAAATAAATAAATAAATAGAGATAATTCTCAGTGTAAAAGAATTAACTGAAGTAATCGGCAGCTTTGGAAAAGCCTAGCAAATAGAATACACGTGTGAGACGAAAGTATACCATATTTCTAACAAATATGTAAATAATAATAATAATAATAATAATAATAATTATCATTACTATTATTATTATTATTATTATTATTATTATATCATTATCATTATCATCATCATCATCATCATCATCATCATCATCATCATTATTATTATTATTATTATTATCATTTCCTTCGTACAGCTTCTAACACTAGAGATGTACTACGGTGTCAGCCGTTCACTACCAGTGAACTAAGGTGACACCTCTTATTTTTCGAGCACCATCCGGAGTATTGGAGTGGTTCCAAGCATTGCTGTGTTCTACAAGTGCTCCACTCTTATTAGAGCCCCTATTTGTTCCATGTACTTCTCAAGATTTTTACTCACTGTTCCCAGGGCTCCAACAA
Organism: Octopus bimaculoides; assembly: GCF_046866305.1. Lineage (NCBI taxonomy): Eukaryota > Metazoa > Mollusca > Cephalopoda > Octopoda > Octopodidae > Octopus > Octopus bimaculoides. The sequence goes on from NC_142932.1 coordinate 28,367,403, forward strand.
TTATTGGTACTACTACCGAATTTTTCATCGACCACAACTGCTTAACCTCCCAAGCTAACCTGTCATATCTATCGACTTTTCGTTCTTCCTTAAGGCATACCTTGTTGTCTGCTGGGCATGCTATATCTATGATTCAGCATAGTTTGCTTTCTTTCTCAATTAAGACTATGTTTGGTTTCCTATTCCCTATCTCATGGTCGCACTGAATTATAGAATTCCACAGGATGCTTGTATTATCATTTTCGATGATGCCTTCGGATTTAGGATCGTGCCAATTTTTCCCTTTCAAGTCCATACTTGTTGCAATGTGTCCAATGAACAAGCCTAGCTATGTTGTCGTGGCGTCTCTTATATTTCTTCTGTTCTAGTGGCGTACATTGACTGCTAATATGTCATACAGTTTCAAAACTTTGTCCACAAATTCTACACTTATCACTTTCTGCTGTGTTGTCTATTCTGTATTTTATGTATTTCGTTCTTAGTGGCAAAGTTGACCTCGGCGGAATTTGAACTCAGAACGTAGCGGCAGACAAAATACGGCGAAGCATGTCACCCGGCGTGCTAAAGTTTCTGCCATCTCGCCGCCTTCAACTTAGTATATATTCCACACTATCACATCTCGTGACTTATAAACATTAAGCTCAGCTCAATCTTAAAAGAAATGCAACACTGTTCCTGTGGTACATATTCTGGAAAAGAAACATGAATGTGAGAGCAGAACCACTAAAATCTACTGCAAAGAAACGCCATGTTGTCCTCATGAAAGTGTAATTGTCAATGTTGCACACACGCTTAAGAATTTTCTAGAAATTGGTCTGAAACATCTAAATGTGATGACGGGAAGGAAGAGGAGGAGGAAGGTGATGATGATGACCACCACGACAAAAAATGAGGGTGATGGTAGTGATGATAGTGATGGTTGTGGTGGTAGTTTTATTGATGACAATAACAAAAAAAGAACAACAACAACAAAACAACAACAACAACATCAACAACAACGACAACAAAAACAACAACAGCAACAATAGCAGGAACGAGTAGCAGAAGAACGTAAGCGTTAACAACATTGATGTTGATCTTGAAAATAATAATTGCACAATATGACATCTAAAACACAAAACAAGTCATAAGATGTTTAAATTCCAACCACGCTCATAAGAAATAAATGAAAATAAAACTGGCAAAGCATTAGTGTCAAATTTAATATCTCTACACGTTAAGGAAATCTTTGTCAGCACGATGTAATTTAATAGAATCAGAAGTATTAACGGCACCATAAACACAAAACCCACCTGAGATTTTTATTCCAGTTGACTGTCACCCATTAAACCCGATGAATTTTTTTTTTTTCTTTGGCCATGGATTAATGCGTACAATAAAATCAAGACAGTATTTTTATTCTTCTTCAAATGGCTATGTTTTCATATTGGCAACGTATAAAAAGTCCTGAGGTTGATCCCACTCGCCGTCACCTTCAGTAAGTGTATTGTATCATATCTCGAGTTAAACTGCTTTAGAGGACTAAAAATAGATGGAGACTTTACGAGAATTCAAAGAGTACCTCATATTTCTGTACATTGTGTTAGCACAGTGTTTCGGCTGATATACCCTCCAGCCTTCATCAGGTGTCTTGGCGAAAATTTGAACCTGGGTTCTCATTCCTAAGGTATTTTTTGATGTTGCTATTATTATTATTATTATTATTATTATTATTATTATTATTATTATTATTATTTTATGTTTGACTTTTGTTTTGCATTTGTACAAGTTGGATCCAAGTCTCACCCAGAGACCTCAAGAGACAACAAGTTAGAAGTTCATGTAGGTGTTATGCCTAGGGTACCATATATTTGGATTTGTACAGTTTTGTTCAAGTGAATGTTTAAGAAACCATAAGAAAATTATGTTTGCTTTAAAATTTGAGATCACATAGACAGTATTTTACGTAGGATATGGGCAGTTCCCATGAGCACTATCTTTTGGACTTCAGCCATTTTGGGGTTTCCTGGTATCTGAGCTAGGTAGTAATCAGCCCGTTTCGCTGTCATTCCCAGGGCACCTATGACAATAGGTATTGTTTTCGTCTTCAGATTCCACATTTTGCTAATTTCTATTTCAAGATCTTTATATTTGCTCAGTTTTTGGTAGGTCTTGACAGATACGTTTATATCAATTGGGACAGTCATATCAATGAGGAGGCATGATTTTTGTCTGAAGTCTTTCAGTATGATGTCTGGCCTATTTGCGTCTATCTTTCTGTCAGTTTGAATGGTGAAGTTCCAGAGGAGTGCAATGTGATCATTTTCAAGTACTGGGGGTGGTTTGTGTTCCCACCAGTTTTTATCATGGGGCAAGTCCAGGTTTTTGCATATTACCCAGTGAATATATTGTGCAGCTCTATCATGCCTGTTGAGATACTCTGTAGGCGCAAGCAGACTGCACATGGAGACAACATGATCGATGGTCTCATTTTGTTGTTGGCATATACGACATAATGGGGAGCTGCCGTTCTTTAATATGTTGGCCTGGTAGTTCTTTGTAGGTAGGCATTGATCTTGGGCTGCTATGATAAACCCCTCTGTTTCTGATTTCAATCCAGAGGCCATTAACCATTGGTGGGTAAGGGCTTTGTCAATATCTGCATTATTCGCTCTCTTTGGGTATTTGCCATTGAGAGGTTTTCCATGCCATTTTTCAGTCATAATAGCTAAGGCAGCAATTTTAGCACGGGTTTTCAAGCGCTTAGCTTTTTCTGTAGGTGTTTCTAGTTCGTCTAATTCTTGAATTTGTTGCAATTGGAATTCACTTAGATATTCCTTTGCCTGTTTTGTTACTGAGTAAGATGCTTTCTTGCTTTCATATTTTAAGACAAGTTTTAGCATCCAGTCCTCAGAGTTTTTCATATAGGTGTCTAGGCCAATTGTGGCTACCTTCATTGATAATGCCAGCTGTAGTAGTCCTCGACCTCCCTCTTTTCTTGGCAGATAAAGACGTTCTATATCTGCCTTAGGGTGGTGCATTCTATGCATTGTCAACAGTTTTCGTATTTTTCTGTCAACATTACATATTTCAGTAATTGACCAGTTAACGATGTTGAAACTGTAAGTCACGACTGGTATGGCTAGAGCATTGATCGCTTCGATCCTGTTTCTCGCGTTCAGCTCTGTCTTCAGTATTGCTCTCACCCTGCGATAACATTCTCTTCTGATCCTTTCCCTCATCACTGAGTGCTTGATATTGTCCCCTTCAATTACCCCTAGGTATTTGTAGCTCTCCGCTGGTTCTAACTCTTTTATGACATTTTGCTGGTCAAGGTTCACATTAGATGTATTTGTCATTTTTCCTTTGATAAAGATAGCTTTTGCACATTTATCAAGGCCAAATTGCATCCTGATGTCATCACTGAATTGAATTGAATTATTATTATTATTATTATTATTATTATTATTATTATTATTATTATTATTATTATTATTATTATTATCTAACTCGGAATTGAACACTCGGAATCTTGGATTAGTAGCCTGCGCTCTTAACCACTACGACATATGCCCAAGATTCCGAGTTCGATTCCAGGCAGTGACCTTAATAACAATAATATTTCAAAGACAAAGATTAAGTATAGTTTGATTAGCGTGGGTCCTAAGAGATGCAGAGGTTTGCGGGGCATAATAGGAACCGTACTTAATGATCTGGTTGAGGTGTGGCACATGTGATGTACAACTACCTCGTTCTGGAGGAAACAGAGCGTTCTGGTCGTTATAAGTATGACAGAGAGTTTACAGTGTTGCAGAATAAATCGTACGATCATGGATTCTTTCTCGTATGTCTTCATTGGGTTTCAGCTATTTATGTATTTATAATTAATACCGCTCCAGCTCAGTAAGCTGTATCAATTTGACTTTCGTATTTCAACAGAATATACAATGGAAAATATATGGTTGTGTTTGTTTGTTTCCTTTTTATCACGACGAATATAACATTTCTCCATGTACGTCATACTGAAAAATTGAAGGGGATTTTTTATAAAAAATTGCACTTGCAGTGAATTCTCAGATACGAATTAAATGTTTCATGCCGTGAATGTCAATGAAGCTCATGCAAAATTCACATTGGCCCATTGCAAATGTTGATAGATTATTTAGAACTCATTCCACGAGAAAATAGAGACTCCAGTAAAAGAAAGAAAAGCCATGCTATAAATGAAACTGCTCACAGTGTGCTTGGGTACATTCTCGTAGCTTATCAGCATGGTTATATTCAATTTGCAATAAATGCTAACATTGTCAGACAAACGCCTACATGCTTTACTCTGCCGAAAACGATGCAAAACATTATACAAATGATTTCTTTCGGTTATCATTTGTTTTCGTTTCATAATTCAGCCGGTCGGATAATGTCAACAACAACGACCAATTTTTTTCAGCGTTGCTGAGACTACTGGTAAGAAAGCGAACATTTATCTACAGACTAACTAACTGTCAAAAATCGTGTAAAGTGTTCTAAAGATATCTAAAAGGAATCAATAATCAGACATTGGTATATACCTCTCATAAATACGGGAAATGATTGCAGTGTTTTCAGAAATAAATTAAGAACCAGGTATTAGTATATACGTGACGACAGGTGAGAATTACTACAAAAACAAAGATACAGTCAATCCAATGGACATCAACAGAGTTACTGCCTAAACAAGTTTACATGAAAGACTTGTGTTATATTAAACTATGTTCGAATTCATGTACAACTCAGTTAAAAAGTGAACATACGATTCAATATGCTTATGCTTCTGGTTTTAAGAAATTGAATTTTCGACAATGGTGTTGTAGTCTTTGTTGTGTTGCCCCAGTAGTGGAGGCGCAATGGCCCAGTGGTTAGGCAACGGACTCGCGGTCATACGATCGCGGTTTCGATTCCTAGACCGGGCGTTGTGAGTGTTTATTGAGCGAAAACACCTAAAGCTCCACGAGGCTCCGGCAGGGGATGGTGGCGAACCCTGCTGTACTCTTTCCCCCACAACTTTTTCTCACTCTTACTTCCTGTTTCTGTTGTGCCTGTAATTCAAAGGGTCAGCCTTGTCACACTGTGTCACGCTGAATATCCCCGAGAGCTACGTTAAGGGTACACATGTCTGTGGAGTGCTCAGCCACTTGCACGTTAATTCCACGAGCAGGCTGTTCCGTTGATCGGATCAACTGGAACCCGCGATGTCGTAGGCGACGGAGTGTTGCCCCAGTAACATTTGAATAATAAAATGTACTCAATGCTTATTGATCTGAAAAATATATCGTTGCTATATCTATTCCAAGATTGAGCAGAGAGATGTTGCTTTCTTCGGTCGTGCATATGTTTTGTAAATCAGGTACAAGACTAACATTTAATCCTAGGTCAGTTTAACTGAGGCAACTGAGGCATTCTAGTAGTAAATATCGAATTTTTAGGTTGTAAAAAGGGATCAGTGTTAACCGGCATGAACTTGTTCTTTCAATGGGTTAGCTGTAATTTCAAAACATCTTGGCTTGTATTTCTAACAGTACGATCACACATTTAGACATTCTCTTTTTTGGCGCGGTAAACTTTAGGTTTACTGTTCGTATATTTATGGTTACTACAAATATACTAACATATCTACTAACATTGAATTTCCAACGCGTATAAATAAATTTAATTTATCTTTAGAATATGTTCAATCTAAATTTTCTTTAATAATCTATCTCCATTTAAAAACATATCATCTGTTTTCTAATGGGAATTCATTTGATATTTTTTGTAGTAAACCATATGTCGCTTCACTGATTTATTTGTATTGTTGGTGTATGTGCTTTGTCTTCTCTTGTTGTTTTCTTAGACAGATGTGTCTATATGATGGTTTGTGTATCCGCTGTTAATTAAATTTGTTTTATACGCATAGCTTCTTTATTGAATAGTAGATCGCAAGAGGATATTGAATGGACTGTTCTTAGTAAAGAGCTAATGACTCATATCTGATATTTATACGGACATTCGCTGCTATTGTGTTTATGTTTTGAACTGATTTGGTCGATTTATTATCCTTAACTTAAATATTGATTTCTATTATTGGCACAGGGCCACAAATATTTGTTGAGTGGAAGGGCATAGTAGATAAAATAGGTCCAGTACATTTATCGCATTTTATATTCTCGAATCCAGCAGAACGAAAAGTAAAATATAATCTCAAAGAAATTTCAACGCAGAAATTAATGTGTACGTCTAATATTTTCCAGGCGCTCACAGGATTCCGACGATACACTAAAATATTCTTCCTTTCTAACATAGGCAAAAGATCTGAAGTATTAACAGATGAGCTACGCGAGTATATCTACTTCGATATTCAACTTGTTCTTATGTCATCAACCCCAAGACAATCAAAGGCAAAGTCGACCTCGGTGTAATTTGGACTCAGAACATACATCTGCTAAAATGCTGCTATGCATTCATCCAACACGGTAACGTGTCTGAGAGTTCGCTGCTTTCTTGCACCGAAATTGTAGCACGAGATCAACGAGCTTAGATAATGGTGTAAGTCGGTTACATCGACCCTAGTAGTCAACCAGTACTTATTCTAACTACGAAACGATGAAGGCCAAAGTCGACCTCAGCGGAATTTCAACACATAACGTGAGGACGGACGAAATGCCGCTAAGCATTTTGACCGGTGTGATATTCTGCCGGCACGCCGCATTTTTATTAACCAAAATATTAAATATTAAAGTTACATTCGTAATATGATAGTAAAGTATACCTGTTTTATATTTCTTGATGACTGCTTTATTTTCTAGTCTACATATGTATGTAGGTGGAACTGTTTGGTAAGAAAAAGCCCTTTTCAACCACATTGTCCCAGATCTGGTCCCACTGCGTGGCACCTTGTACAGTGTTTTCTACTATAGCCTCGGGGGAACCAAAGCGTTGGGAGTGGATTCGGTAGACGGAAACAGAAAGAAGCTCGTCATATACTAATACTTGTATGTGTTTATGTATGCGTGCTTTGTGTCTGTGTTTTTTCCTACCCCACCGCTCGACAACTGGTGCTGGTGCGTTTACATGTCAGTGATATAGTAGTTCGGCAAAAGAACCGACAGAGTAAGTACTTGGCTTCACAAAATAAATCCTGGGGTCGATTTGGTTGACTAAAGCCTTTCAAGGCGGTGCCCCAGAATGGCTGCAGTCAAAAATGACTGACACAAGTATCAGATTAGAGAGATAAAGCACATATTCAAAGTTGTTTCTTTGTGGATTCACCATGGATGTCCACTCGATTTGTATACGTTTATTCATTTATTTGTTTGATATTGGTTTTATTGAAGCAATGGCAGCCTCGATAGGTATCACACTATGTTACTACTTAATCTCTGTATCCCTTTTTTCTCGAAACCCTACGTAAAATACTTTTGCTCATCACCGGTTAACTTATATATAGATTTATTCCAAGAGCTTCAATATATTTTACTTCGAGTTATTATGACTTTAAGACGGATCATGAGATTGTTCGATAAGAATGCATCGTTTACACATCCTTATATGTATGTGTGTGTGTGTATGTGTATGTATATATATATATATATATATATATATATATATATATATATATATATATATATATATATATATATATATATATATATATATATATATATATATATATATATACATACATATATATATACACATATACAAATACATATATGTTCATGGTGTGTATGCACGTTTTATGCGTATGCCTACACATATTCATGTGCTCAATGAAGGAATATTTGATGGTGTTAAACGCGATATTTTTTAAGAATATCAATAAACTCATGTGATGAGGTTCTCATGGAATTAATGAGTTTTAGTATACAACTTTTGTTATTTGTTCTAAGCGACTGCACTGACTTATGAAATGTTTGATTTAATACGATAATGCAACAGTTTTATGTTGCTTTGTTCTGCTATATTTATATTTACATTCAATATGTTTGAGTAGTTTATCTTTATTAAGGCAATTAATAAGTTTAAGTCACTTTGGTTAAATTATCTTTGCTTTAGATAATAACAGTTTCACGTTAATCGGTTATTGCTTCTAACAACAACAACAACAACAACGACGACGACAGCGTCAGTGATAATTATGATGATGATGATGATGATGATGGTGATGATGATGATGATGATGATGATACCGAAGCTGAAAAACAAATCATCTGCAAACCTTAGAAATACCCTGCAATCTCGAAGTATTGCTAAAATCAGCAATACTTGGAACTGGACGCAAATTGCATAAAGTAACGTCTGTCTCAGGTCCTTGTTGTGACTTAACAAACAGTGCAAACCCCAGGTGGGCACAATATATTCTATCAACAACGTCGCAATATTGTATACTGCATGACGACTATAATTTTTCATTTTTCATTTTTCATTTTTTTCATTTTATCTAGTTTCAGCTCATGAGCTGCGGCCATGCTGGGGCACCGCCATTTGGTGTTGCTACACAATTTTACTTCACGAATTGAACTTCAGGAATTGACATTTGGTGCATGAGAGAGTTTGATACAGCTGCCCTCATCTGCACCTCTTGCCGCGAAGTTGGTTCATCTGGGACACCTGCCAGGAATAATAATAATAATAATAATAACAATAATAATAATAATAATAATAATAATAATGATGATGATGATGATGATGATGATGATGATGATGATGATGATGATGATGATGATGATGATGATGATAATAATAATAATAATAATATATGCCCAGGTGCAGTACCAGGTAGTGGCTATACCCGGATGCGTTACCAGGCAGTGGCTCTCATGTCAATGCCTGGATGCAGTCCTAGGCAGTGGCTCTCATGGCTTCTGATCTTAATTGCTTCGAAGTGTTATCATGTACATTGTTTTGTCTTGGTACAAAAAGCGTGACATAGAATGTGACAGGGCCATCCCTTTGAGATGAAGGTACAACTGATTTTTGCCAGCACAGTGGACTGGACCAACGTGCAATAAAATATCTTGTTCAAGGACACAAGGAACCGCCAGGAAACGAACTCACAATTATACGATCGTGAACTGACTACCCTAACCACTAAGCCACGAATCTGTTTTTTATTTCTTTTTTTATACTAATGTGTATAACACCGTTTTTGGCAAATTCGTCATTTTTTTGTTTTATCACGTTTTAAAAAAATTTTAAATCATTTTCCTTTGATATCCAAAGTACTTTCTATTTTCGTAGACAATATTTAATTCCCTTTGGAGACGTTTATACGGTTATGTTGAATATAGCTGTTTCTGTCTCTAACGTCATTGGTTTCGTGAATGCACCATTACCTTGACTGGTGAAAAAAAAAAGCCAGCGCATTAAAACAGTCTACAATTATGTTTTAATTACTTCTTTATTTCGGTCATTTATTGATTAACTTAGACTTTTAATCTGACGTAGAGAGCAATCTTGATTCATAAGATCGTGCACCATTCGAAAGAAACTGCCGTCCTTTTCATAATTTAAGATAAGCACTTCTTTCAGATACATTGGTTTTAATAAATAAGTCTTTAGGGCTTAAGGTGAGTAATTCTACTTTCGTTCTTCACCAAACAATTATCTTTCGGTCATGTTTAGGGCAATTCTATGATAGAGAACTTTTGTCAGTCTTGTCGTGGTTTAGCTTTCTTACTCTATTCTAATCCTTTTAACTCTAAAGGATGCAATCTTACTAGCTACTCTAATCTTTCTGAATTTTTCCCCTTGATTTTAATTATCTATTATACATATATTTGTAAATGGAGTGTTGAAAGTATTTAACGATTACTTTGAAGACCATGTATACTTAACAATTCATTACGATGTGAAAGAATAGCTATATATGTTGTAATTGTCAAATATGTACTTGTATAAGTGGGGACTATGAAACCTATAATGATAGTGGCTTTGATGTACATAATTACATTATCGAGAAATATAATAATAAAACAAATTATTCTTAACACTACTTCACACGAATATAAACAGAATTCGCTTTGAAGACGTACAATTTATGTGAAGGAAGAAATTCAAAATAATGAAACGATAATAGGAACAGAATATACTTTAAAATTTTCGTTAGAATTTACATGACTAGAGTAATTAAAATATAAATATTAATATATGGCTGTTTTCGTGTTATCAATCGCTTATAAGATTATCAATGAAGTCTAAGTTATTCTCTGTTCTACTCTTCATCGACGATATATATATATGTGGGTGTATGATATGTGTGTATGTATATATGTATATGCGTATCAATCTATCACTCTATCTATATCTAACTATTTATCTCTCTCTCTCTCTCTCTCTCTCTCTCTTTGTATATATATATATATATATATATATATATATAGTGAGAGAGAGAGAGAGAGAGAGAGAGAGAGAGAGAGATGTATCTTACCTACCTATTTAGAGGTAAGAGAAAATTTACTTATGTTCGCCGCACGCACACATCTTTGCTTCTATACATTCAGTGAAGCTTTACATAACGTCGTACAGTTATCGACTGCTATTTTCAGCAAAAGTTGATACCATGTTGTGCCACTATCTTCTATTTATAATTCCACTTTTATGGTAATTTTCACTGGAAAATATTACTATTGTATTGTAATAAGATTTTTCATTTATATATACGTGTGTGTGTGTGTGTGTGTGTGTGTGTGTGTGTGTGTGTGTGTGTGCATCGCTTGACAACCGATGTTGGTGTGTTACTAAAAGCGGTGCTCCAGTATGGCCGCATTCAAATGACAGAAAGAAGTAATAAAAAAGAATATATATATATATATATATATATATATATATATATATATATATATATATATATATATAATACAAAAATAGGACAAGAACGCAAAGCATCCATAGAGTTAGGTGATACAATTTTTGAGAGGACCAACGTGCAAGTCTTCGCAGCACTAATTCTTATCTCTGCCTTCCAGGAATCGGCATCGAACGCATTCAGTGTATTCTGAAGGTCACACTCCGATGAACCATATTGCACTATGTCGTTTGCAAATATCTGCTGACTGAGTCTACATACATCGATTGTGATACCTCTTCGAAGACAGTTGCGCATGTTAACCTAGTTCATAAAAATTATGAAAAGGTGAGGTGACCAAGCACCTGAGGTGAAGATGCACGCCCCTGCGGCTGATAAGAATAGTATAAGTTAAATGCTATCTTTCTTAACTACTAGAGCATGTGTAGTATCCGCACCCTCCCTTTCTCGTTGTTCCATACTAGCTCTCTCACCCTCCCCATCTCTCTCTTTCTGCCCCTCTCTGTCCTTATCTCTGCCTCTCTATCTATCTCCGTCTCTGTCTTCCTCCCCTTCTCCCTCTCTCCCCATATTTCTTTCTCTCTCTTTCTGTTTCTCTATACACTCGCACACACATGTGAGTATGTGCTAATGTATTTAATCTCAAATTAATTCTATTTATACTAATTCAAATTAATCCCCTAAAGTGTATTTGGAGCAATTCATGCCCGCAGAAAAAAAACGAAAGTAGTTTTTATCCAACTCCCAAGTGATACTTTAAACGTAAAATGCTTTGGCAATTTTGAATTAATTTAGTTTGAACTCCAGTTTAATTGGAAATATAATCAAATTCCAATTCCTAAATAGCAATAATTTTTCCATCAGGAATTTTGTATATAGTAAATAAAAGTGTCGTTCAACTTAAATATATTTCAAATATGTTTCACAATACATTTACATGCATTTCCAGTTGTTCAATAATCCTCCTGGCGGTGAGCTGGCAGAAACATTAGCACGCCGGGCGAAATGTTTAACGGTATTTCGTCTGCCGTTACGTTCTGAGTTCAAATTCCGCCGAGGCCGATTTTGCCTTTCATTCTTTCGGGGTCGATAAATTAAGTACCAGTTACGCACTGGAGTCGATGTAATCTACTTAATCCCTTTGTCTGTCCTAGTTTGTCCCCTCTATGTTTAGCCCCTTGTGGGCAATAAAGAAATAAGAAACGTTAGCACGACGGGCGAAATGCTTAGCGGTATTTCGTCTGTCTTTACGTTCTGAGTTCAAATTCCGCCGAGGCCGATTTTGCCTTTCATTATTTCGGGCTCGATAAATGAAGTACCAGTTGCGTACTGGGTTTGACCTAATTGACTAGCCCCCTCCCTCAATATTTCGGGCCTTGTGCCTAAAGTAGAAAAGAAAAGAATATATATTTTAATCCTTCTACTTTGAGGTCGTAGATCGACTTCCTACTAGCATGTGATATGATTCTTTTAAACATAACTTACATTGCTTTGTTCAGTTGTGTAGGGTTATACAGTACGTGTTTCTTTGAATGCTAGCGAAATTACATCAACATCATCATCATTGTCGTTGTCATCATCATCACCATCATGTCCATGGCCATATTAGTTCTGAATATGGTCATCATCGTCAACTATAAATAACTGTTTTATGAAATAATTCAGCGAGTATTTTGTTTTCCTGGACCTCGCACGTGAACTTACATTGGGACAGAGGAACTGAGAATACTTACAGATTACGCTTTAATTTTTGTATTTCCTCAGTGACGTAAACAAGCTATCTAGTATATTCCTTAATATTTAGCGTTTGGTCAATTCTGTAACGTGTGAACGCATCAACAATATCTGTGTCAGAACAGACGACATCTAGTTTCCTATTTCCGCATCAGCTATTGTTAACGTTAAAGGTTCATTATTACACAGTTGTGTCTTCCTGGCGATTTCAGATCTTAATCTAATTTGTTCTTTCTTGTTATCTGCCATCGAACAATAAAATGAGGACTAGTTGAAACTACGCGTGTGATTACTATTTTTTGCTTAGCTCTGATCAATTACACGTTCTAGTCGCTCACACTTGCTCCTTTATGTATCATGCGTTACTTAAGACGTTAACAGGATATATAAGAGGAGTTGCTTGCCATTCATTATTTACAGCTCGACGAATCATCCGTAAATCCATAGTTGACTCGTCTACGACCAATAGAGCTTTCATTGTATTTATCGAACAAATTCAATAGAATATGCGATTTTTGTTGTTTTTTTTCTTTTTTTGTTATGAAACATTAACTAACTTGTTGATAGACAGAGGAGTGGCTGTGTGGTAAGTAGCTTGTTTACCAACCACAAGTTTTCGGGTTCAGTCCCACTGCGTAGCACCTTGGGCTAGTGTCTTCTACTGGAGCCTCGGGCCGACCAAAGCCTTGTGAGTGGATTTAGTAGACAGAAACTGAAAGAAGCCCGTCGTATATATATATGTATGTATATATATATATATATATATATATATATATATATATATATATATATATATATATATATATATATATATATATATATATATGTACGTGTGTGTATATATTTGTGTGTCTGTGTTTGTCCCCCCAACACCACTTGACAACCGATGCAGATGTGTTTGCGTCCCCGTAACTTAGCGGTTCGGCAAGAGAGACCGATAGAATAAGTACTAGGCTTACAAAGAATAATGGCCGCAGTCAAATGACTGAATCGAGTAAAAGAGTATAGTGGAGATAACTCATTTTGAAACTTGTATAATTACTTATTTCCTTAGCAGGGAATACCAAAGAGGGATTTACTCTGAGTTGACTAGAAAGCCGAATTTTTTTTTAAATAAGTCAAAACTAGCGGTTGATTCGCGCTCATCGACTGCCCCGTCAGAGAAATACGTAAGTTGTAGCATGAAGTAATGCGAAACCAACAAAATTTAGACTAGCTTATAATGGGAATATCACAGCAGCTTACCGTGGAGAAGAAATTCTCACTTAAAGTACATATGGAAATACATCAAGGATTGCCCATAATTTGTATCCCCTACTGTTGAAGGCATAATGAGCCAGAAATGCACCTAGAGGCCCCGGAGAGCATCCCTCTCAGCTGAGAATGTTGTATTTACACCATTATCATTAGGAAGAATTGTTCTCCTCTATAATCTGCAGAGAAATTGCTTTTAGAATTTAAAATATCTCACAAGCATATTTGAACAAACCCCAAGTTTGTATAAACATGCAGAAATAAATGCGCATATAAATGCACTTGCATACATGCACATACATACATGCATATACATATGTATATATGTGTGTGTGTAGAGAGAGAGATAGAGAGAGACTGACAAACAGAATATACATATAGTTATATATATATATATATATATATATATATATATATATATATATATATATATATATATATATATATATATATATATATATATATATATATATATATATATATATATACATATATATACGCGCATGTTTATAAGTGTGGGGATGTATGTGTGTGCAGGTGTATGTGTGTGCGGCTGTGCATGCGGTGTGTATGTGTGAGGCTGTATGTGTGCATGTGTCTATGTTTATATGTGTGGAGGTTGTTTGCGCGCGAGTTTATATGAGTGTAGAGAACAACTTTATTTTCAAACATGGAAGTTAAGGTTTAATATTTCTTATTTAGTATTCTTCGTTTAAATTTCCTAATTACACCTTAATGTTTTTCTTTGGAAAATAACATTCCTATACCAATGTGCAGCTCAAGAACTTCTCGACCTCTGATAATAAAATCATTATCTGCTTTTTTGTAGGATCATGGGAATATGGCTTCACTGATGAAATCTTCATCGGTGGACATAAAATATTTAACAGCTAACTTCTCCTTACTTTCATAGTTCATTTCATATGTAGCCTATCTGGATATTGATTTTTGATTTGCGTTTTTTTTTTTTTTCCTACTCATAAAACTTTGGTAGTCAAACTTTTCTCAATTTTTTTTATTGGATGCCTGCTGTAAAACGCCGCAACACACCATGATTGCTTTTTGTTTCAGAAAATAAACCCCATCATGTCTTTAACAGTTAATGGACTCCGGAACGATATCGTTCCAAACTGAATAATAACAATATAGAAGAAGAATATGACAATATTGAAGATCGTTACTAAAATTATCTAAATCGAACAAACACTGTCGAATTCTCCCTCTCTCTTTCTCTATCTCTCTCTCTCTCTCTCTCTGCCTCTGCCTCTCTCTCTCTCTCTGCCTCTCCCTCTCTCTCACTCTCTATCTCTTTCTGTATGTATGCCTATATATATATATATGTATATAAAATCAAAATAAGCAACAAGGATATCCAAAGTTAATGCAGTACGATCGTTTCATGCGACTCCATTTAATTAAGCAATGTGAACATTAAATCAAATATAAAATACAGAACAATCCTCAGCTGCACAAAGATGTAGAAATTTAATGATATTACATTTCAACAGGACATCTAACTACATTTAAACTCTCCAAGTAGAAAACAAGAATACAAAGAACATTTTGACTTAGGCAGACCATACAGGCTAATAAATAATTCTAAGCAGAATTTTAACTGTCAGTGATTTTATTTGCTTATTTGTTTCTGATTTATGGACCATGCCCCAGCATGGCCACAGCTCAGGAGCTGAAACTAGACAAAAATGAAAAATATATATATATCATGGCTGCCCCCTCGTTATCGTGTATGGCTATTGCTCGAGGCTTAACTCTTAAAAGTGCTGTGATCGAACGTAACTTTTTATCCAAGCTAAAGATCTACAATGTCTTGTCGTCTACAGGAGAATGCAACTCAGGTAACTGGGATAACTCGGACATGCAACCTGCGGCTGTGTGCGTGTATATATATATATATATATATATATATATATATATATATATATATATATATATATATATATATATATATATATATATATATATATATATATATGCGTGTGTGTGTGTGTGTGTGTATGGAGCGGTGGCTTAAGACATACATGTTCGCTAAACTTTCACATATTCTCCTATACACACGTCAAAACCTCTCTAGGCACACTTCACCTGTCAGTCCAGCAGCAAACGAAACTCAATGTAACCGGCAGCGGTGGTTGCATTGTTAAATTCAGATTCCTCCTTTTTGAAGTGCATTACCAGTAAGTGACCTCTGCTATCGCATGCTGTAAAAAAGAAATCGGTTACTATCATATATAGGTGCAGAATGATTGGATTTTCACTGATGTCGCATTTAGCTTACAGGCAGTATAAAAATTCGTTATTAGCGATGAAAGCATATAATTACTACCATCTGTCTGTTGTTGTGTGATAACCAGCTTCGTTACGGAAATATTAGATAATGATAATAAAGGGAGAAGGCCATATGTACATCATTTAAATAGCGTTCGGAATACAAATGCATATACACTACAACCAATACGTTTTCCAGCTTAAATTTGAAGCCATAAATAATACATGAGTTTTTCTTCAGCGTCTTGCATTATTTTAATTGCCATACGACTCGTTAAATATTGAACTCTAGTCATAAGTCTACGCAATTCATCGCATATTGGACGAATAGAAACTCTGTCTAATTTACCTTGAATAATGAGAGATGAAATCATTGACACAAATTGGTTTAATTTATCTATGTTCTGAATTAATATTAGTTGGTAAATTTCTAACCATCTTGACCTGAAAATATGCCACGAGGGATGAAAATAAGAACCGGTTATCAATTTAGCTTCCATTTGATTGAATATATCTCCCCCGTTTCAAAATATGTCGTCTCGTGATAATCCATGTAACATGATGTTTTGATCTTAGAAAATCATTTTATGGAGAATATCCTTTAAATGAACAAGGTTAATCGAATGCTGTCTATTTTTCAATTCAGCTTTTCACATAAAACGTATAGAAAAGCAATTTAGAATTTATGATGCTAGTTTTCGTTAGTTATATGCTTTCGGTTTCTTGATATGACATCTTAGGTTTCTTTAAAGCATTTTTAGACACGTAAACAGATTAGTGACTTACTGTCAAATTGATATTTCTAGTGCTGGTTTGCTACGTTTTATCAAAAGTGTAAATGACAGAGAACCAAGTAAGATCTATTCCAAAAATTGAATGAATGCACGACATATGGTTACGGAACTATAAAATGTTCTGATTGGCAAGTTAGTTCGCAGGGGATTTTTGAATACTGTTTCAGTGTTTAACTTAGTATTTTTTAGAATGTTGCTTTCTCTTTTAAAAAAACAGATTTAGAAATCCGTTCGTCTTTATAGAAGAAGACAGGATTTCCTGATATCTGTCACGTGAATCAAGAGATAGATATTTACATTTATTTCTCTGCCCTGGTCGGAAACAAACATATAAACACACATACGCACACACACAAATACACACAAGCAAACACGCACACAAACACACAATCACACACACACATACACACATATCTGTGTTTCAGACACCATACTGAAGAATTTAGTCGAAAGAATAGACTCCAGTACAATTTTTTAGTCGGATACTTATTCTATAGGTCTATTTAACCGATCTGCTAACGTACAGTTTGGAAAAGACACCAACAGATGTTGTCAAGCGGTGATAGAGAAAAGACACAGTTTTATTATATGCTCTGGGTTACGATACCTTTGTGTCGTCAGCATTGTTGTTCAGATTCACTTACTGTACTGCGGAGG
The DNA here is from genome assembly GCF_046866305.1 of Octopus bimaculoides. Taxonomy (NCBI): domain Eukaryota; kingdom Metazoa; phylum Mollusca; class Cephalopoda; order Octopoda; family Octopodidae; genus Octopus; species Octopus bimaculoides. Next base: position 28,384,929 of record NC_142932.1, read on the forward strand.
GCGTGTCTGAGAGGTTCACTACAAGTAGTAGTAGCACCAGTAGAGTTCCATATGGTATTCCGGTGAGAATTGATGTCTCTTCAGAGGGAGCACCTTTGGCTACAACTGTCTGACTCCTGCCCTTCAGAAAATCATGCTGCCACTCTCCCAGTTTCTTGGTAATACCAAGGTTTCGCAGCTTGTAACATATCATGCCGTGATCATCCTTGTCGAAGACCTTGTGTGTATGTGTGTGTGTTTGTGTGTGTGTGTGTGTGTGTGTGTGTGTATTTGTGTGTGTGCTAGTGTTTCAAAACATTTACATACATTTTAGTAAAACTCGATGAGACTTTGTATTTAACTATGCATTTATGCGTAGAATACTTTTTTACATGGTATCTTTTTTTATATTTTATATATGGTGAAAATACGCTTTGCATCGCAGTCTCTCTTATCAATAATATCAAACCAGAGCTCATTTAATAAATAGTTTACAATGATTTAGGTTTAATATTAACACTAAGCCTGAGTAGGTGATGAAAGTCATAAAATTTTAATAACGAATAATTTTTTACTTATTTTCTTTTTTTCACATAATATTCTCTAAAAATTGACATGAATTAAAATTTGCATTTCTCTGGCTTTGATACCATAAATATCACTAATGCTATGATATTTACTGTCTTCCATTTATAATTCCTCTCGAGCTTCCATCAATAGCTGTAGATTGTCAAAAGTCTCAAACAACCATCAACCAAACCGATTTAACTACATCGACATTATGCAATGTATAAAGAAAAAATGATAAATAAACATATCTACGCTGTTCCTTTTACCGTTTTATCTTACAATTTTATGTCTCATTAGGATCGGAAATCTAATTTCTACATTTTTGTTTTAAGAATTCGCGAAAATGAATTATTGCAAATCTCAATACTTTCTCTGTTGCAACCACCTGTGCACAGCAGCAGACTATCTGAAAGAACTCTGTAAGGTAATTGACAAACTTAATGGTCCTATTTTGAATATTATTAACTACTATGAACATTGTAAGCACATCAGGACATCTGGTTTCTCGTACATTGGTCTGCATTTGGATGTTTAGAATAACCTATGTATAATTATGAAGATAACTAAGAATAATCAATCCTATTAGTTGGCTTATACAAATTTATTGCGAAATTCTATGAGCTTTGATTGTGCTGTGAATAAGTTTATGTGATCCTTCTTTCTTTAGATATATGTATGTGTTTGTGTATGCTTATATATATACACATGTACGTATGTATGTATACACACAGACTCATATATATATATATATATATATATATATATATATATATATATATATATATATATATTGTTGTACTTGGGGATGGTCATATTGCCAGTTTAGCCAATAAAAAACACGCACTGTATATTTGGTGTTAATTTACTTCAGCTTTATATAACATTAATCTTAATCTTATTTCGGCCAGAGTTCTTTCGTCACACTTCTGTGACCTCATCAGTGGTCCTTTGTTTCCTTCTTTCTTATGTGTGTCTCACCTTGCTAACTATCAGCCATTTTGTATTTTGTATTCCGATTGTATGTGTCTACGCATGCGTGTCCTTCAATGTGTCTGTGTCTTTTGTAAGTGCATGTGTGTATGGGGAGTGTCTGTATCACCTATATTCTCTGTTAATACGTGTTCGTTTATATTTGTTTTTATTTATTTATTTGTTCATGTGTGTGTTTTTTTGTGTTTTTTTGTGTTTAATTAAATTTTGTTAACGTATGTAGTATTTAATTCCATTTGTTTATCTATGTATTGTATTATACTTTTTTCAAATTATCATTGGTTTATGGGTAACATGTTGTCACATGCTGTGGTTTGTGGTTTGTTAGTGGTGTGTGTTAGTGTTCCATTCTAGTTTCCTATTCAGGCTAGGTTTCTCTTCTATTATGTGTGTAGCTTCAGTAATTTGTCTAAGTGCTGCATCATTGCTATGTGTAGATAAGATTTTAATTTCTATGTTGTTGATTAACACCAAATATACAGTGCGTGTGTTTTTATTGGCTAAACTGTCAATATGACCATCCCCAAGTACAACAACATCTGTTTCAACACACGATTTCACATCAAAAATCTTGCAAAACAAATATATATATATATATATACATGTGTGTACACGCTTATATGTGTATGTTTATATGTTTACATGTATACGTGTTTAACTGTATATATATGTGGATTGGGAGTGATACGAAAGTAAACACTGGATGACAAAACCCAGTGGTAATTTAAGTATGACATACATAGTCAGCAATGTGATCAGAATCATAATGCGCTACTACTTCATCAGTGGGAGGTAGTCCGCAAGAAGTGGGATGGAAATTGAGGTGTTAGAGAAACAGAAAAACAAAGTATAAGACAAACAAAGTATAAGACAAACAATGTATAAGACAAAGTATAAGACAAACAATGTATAAGACAAAGTATAAGAAGTACGTTTTCATGAAACAACGCATATAAAAGCTATATCATGCAAGAGAGTCGTATATTTACAGCTGTTTCTTCTGGGTGATATCTAATACATATAACAATGCACACTGTTGCTTTCAAAATCCGTGTAAGTTAATACTTTACATATTTGTAAAAATGCAGCTTAGCTTCACTATTACACCTGCCTGTCTACTGTACATTGTTATATGAACTTGTCTTCCAACATTAGAACCAGATGCAAAAATATGACATGATTACATCATATAAATTGTATGTGAAGCTTTTTCTTATAGAAAACTTTTCCATGTAGGTACATATTTTTATACATGTATATATGCCTGTAAGTATGTATTTATATACGTGTATATATATATATATATTCTTGTATCTACACACACACGCGCATATAGATATACATGGACATATATGTCTATATGTACATACATAAATGTTTATATATATATATATATATATATATATATATATATATATATATATATATTTATTTATTTATTTATTTATGTGTTTCAGCCAAGTGGCTGCGGTCAAGCTGGTGCACCACCGTGATTTTCACGTTCCTTGCATGGCTCTTCTCCCCCACCTGACATGGTCCAATCAAGAGTTTTGATGGCACATCTCGTGTATAAGAGAATTTAACACGGCTGCCCTAAACTGCGTCTCATTACGAGCCATTGGTTCGTCTGGTATCGTGGAGAGGAAAGCGTCAAGTTTTGACTTGAAGACCTCCGCATCCATGTCTTGCATGTCTCTCAAATGTTTTGGCAGGGCATTGAAGAGCTGAGGTCCTCTGAAACCGAGGCTGCTGCAGTATCTCGTTCTTATGTGGGATGCAGTGGACGGTACCTTTGGCACCATGCAGTGGCGACCCGTGCGGGCATTCCTATATATATATATATTATGTATGTACACTTATAGTACATGTATATATATATATATATATATATATATATATATATATATATATATATATATATATATATATATATATATATATATATATACATATTAGAAAAAAATAATAATCAGGTACTCAGATGTCTGGATGGTTGTAAATGTACACATCAATTTAACAGGTTCATATATACTGCCTTCCTGCCAACAGAGCTGCTTACATTACGTTTTGTCCTGTTTCTTCCGCCACCCTGTTCATTAATCTAAACAATTCATTTCTACATTTTCGCATTTATGACAGATATATGTAAATAAACCTCGCTAATTGTAAATATATTCTCATTTTGATTTAAATATTAGACCACAAACAACTGTATTTATTTCTGCGTTTTCACACGTTTGTAACGGGCTGTTGTATGCTATTATAATAGCCTAAGAATGTTTTAAACCTAAAGGAGTTTCGATTGATATTCTTTTCTATTCTAGGCACAAGACGCGAAATTTTGGGAGAGGGGACCAGTCGATTAGATCGACCGCAGTATGCAACTGGTACGTAATTTATCGACCACAAAAGGATAAAAGGCAAAGTCAACCTCATAGGAAGAGTTTGGATTAGTACTATTTGAGGTATATAGAAATATATACATTATTTAAGTTTGACGGATAGTTGTACTCATCGTTGTTGTTAACACAACGATTTGGCTTTAAGTATAGGACGTTACCAAGCAGCAAATGCATCGTCTGTGCAAGTTACCGTTATTTATGCGGAAAATAATTTCATAAGAAAAAGTGTATCAATTAAAAAGGAGTACAATTCGCTAGAATTTTCACCTATGACACTCCAGTGGCAAGAGAAAACATACACAAAACATATAAGGTAAAGAGAATTACTTAAGTCAAATAATAACTTCTTTTATCGCTTTTCTGTAGGTAATACTTCTTGGACTTCTATATAAATTTCATTTCTGCTAAAACAACAGCATTTTCATGACGAATAGCTTTCTATGAATTTATACAAAGATTCAGCCATCAGCTATGCATTTCAAATGGCGTTAAATACTGGTTAAGTATATAAGTTCAAGGCAAGGTGAAAACCGTAGATAATGAATTCAACATTTCAACTTTCAATTCGGTTTTTTTCTTTTATATATAAAGGAAGGTTGAAATTTTGCCTTGGCATACTAGTCTGAAGCACTAATTTACATAGTTGTTTACGCCCGTAAACGTCTGCGAGCTACGACGGACGCTTATTCAGATGTAACTAAATTAGAACATGGTTTGTAGACACTTGAGATATTTATATAAATTGATTGACTCAAATTAAGAGACAGTAAATATTTCAAATGAAGATGGATAAATTTAATTTTCAAGCGGTCTCACAATGCTTTGGAACCATTTGATAACAGCAAATCATTCGGCTGTTTTATATGAATGAATTTGTCATTGTTTGTTTTGGTTGAGGTGTAAAGAAGGAGATTACCAAACATGCACAGAAAACAATTTAGTTCCGTTATTGCCAAATTCACTAGTAATTTACTGTAAATTTGCGCTAGATATTGATGTCTTAAAGTTATAGCAACACCAGAATATTATGCTTATATCATGGATTACGTAGGTATATATATTTTTAATTTTGCAATTGTTTCTCCTAGTACGAACGCATCTTCTCATAGTGGGCGATATCTTGGTGGTTTGTAATTCATCTTCCATGTAAATGAAAGATATCTCTAAACTTGCTTTCACAGTTTTCTTTCTGTATATTTGTATCGATGCTGTGTTAACATATAACCTAATGACGGTGGTGAGGAGGCACACTTTTAAACCAGTCTTCCGGCTTAGTGTGTTGTAAATCAGAATTCTGCCGTGGTCGACTTTGCTTTCCATGCTTTGGGATTCAATAAAATATCGTAACAAGCAAGTAGTGGGGTCGTTGTCTTTGACTACTCCCTTTTGACAAACTCGAAATCATTGTGCCAAAATTTGGAAAAATATATAGTTACAAAAAGATTATTTTTTGGCTTCAAAATTTATCCGTTGCTTATGGTATAGAAAGACGAATATTGTGATAATACTGAAGAATATACAACGCGACAAAGAGGCTATATTTGATGGATACACATTGTAGCCTTCAATTTTGCCCTATGGTTATCACATATTAATTGGCATATGCTGTCTTTGTTTCAATTACATTTAAAAATGCTGACATTTTAAAATTAACTGCCTTTATCCAGCTGGTGTTTAAAACATAAATTAAGATATTTAACCATAAGTTTTAAATTTAGATTACTTTAAAACAGAAAATTTTACGATGTGATATTTTGTCGCATGCTATTTTCTAATTTTGTTATAATCAGCTTTGCTTTTCATCATTCCGGCGTCAATAAAGTATGTCAGAAATATTTTTGTAGATATGATTGATTGTAACCAGCCCTCAAAACGTGTGCTCTTGTACCGATTAATATCAATATCATTATAAATTAATATTATTTGTTAGGCGTCTTGCTTATTGCGTGCTTTCAATCTATAGCCATATGCTTTCTCTATATTCAGTGTTTATTTCTTGTTTCTATTTTTTGAAACTACAGTGTATAATATAAGTGCATTCTCTGTTCGTAAAATACTAAGAAATTATTTACACATTCACCAGCATACTGATTTGATATTCCTAAGATACTTGTTATTAAAGAAACCATTTCAATCTGCACTTTCTAGCATTGTCTATTTCCAGATATTTGTATTTTGATATTTTCTTCGCGAGTTTTCACACAAATAGATTGAACAAAACTGGAATCATTGCTTTGTCGATAACTTCATGAACCACTTTGTATCCAACACTATGAATCTGGATGCTTAATATTAGGAGCTTTAGGCATTTGGGAATATTGTGATACCTACATATACCGTCTCAATTATGTGGGCATTGTAGAAGTTTGGAATCATTACTGGTATAGGAAAGCTCCAACTCTGTTTCAAATATGAAGTGGCTGTGTGATAAGGAGCTTGCTTTGCAACAACATGGTTCCAGGTTCAGTCTTGCTGCGTGGCACGTTGGTCAATTGTTTTCTACTATAGCCTCGGGCCGACCAATGACTTGCGAGGATTTGGTAGATGGAAACTGAAAGAAGACTATATATTTAGGTGTATGTCTTTGTGCCTGTATCCCCCCACACACCACCACCACCACCACCACCATCACCGTTGAACAACCGGTTTTGGTGTGTTTACGTCTCTGTAACTTAGCGGTTCGGCAAAAACACCGTTAGAATAAGTACCAGGCTTAAAAAAACAAGTACTAGCGTCAATTAATTCGACTAAATATTTAGAGTGGTGCTCCAGCATGGCTACAGTCTAATGACTGAAATATGTAGGAGATAGAAGATACGCACTAAAGCTTATGACGAAAGAGGTTGTATGGACGTCGATGAGACTGTAAATACTGAGAATAGAAGATTTTCAAAGGCCACGAGAGGCGAAAGTCCTAATGTTTCTATAAAGATTTTTGAGATGTAATAAAGCTGACGAAGATGGCATGAAAGACATGTCCAGTCTATCGAAACGGATGGGGATCAGGACACGAAATTAACAAAGGACGCATGTCTCAATTGTCAGGTTAATGATGTCGTGTTGAATTCCTTTCATTGGTCTTTGGTAGCTACCGATTCTGTGGGGCAATATATGCTTGATTTTACTTCCATTTTACTAGTTTCCGTTCTGTTATACGTAAACCTCATAGTATGTGGTATTCCACTTTTTTCTCTTTCCCCTATTTTTACATGGAGCCCTTCACACTAGTAGTAGTAGTAGTAGTAGTAGTAGTAGTAGTAGTAGTAGTAGTAGTAGTAGTTGTTGTTGTTGTTGTTGTTGTTGCTGTTGTTGTTGTTGTTGTTGCTGTTGTTCTTGTTGTTGTTGCCGTTGTTGCTTTATTTCTCACAACGCTCGGTCTTGTTCTAGGAGATTCTGTGAGAGCAGGCGGCTGTCAGAGTTGTCACTGGGTCACTTTATCGTTTTTTTCATTAAGGAGGCGAGCTGGCAGAGTCGTTAGCACGCTGGGCGAAATGCTGAATGAAATTTAGACCGTATTTATGCTCAGTTCAAATTCCGCCTAGGACGACCACTTTGCTTACCACCCTTTCGGAGTACTGATACCTACTTTATTTCAGGCCTTGTGCCTATTGTCGAAAGGATAATTGCTAATACTAATAACTGTTATTACTACTACAAGTACTAATAGTAGTAGTAGTAGTAGTAGTAGTAGTAGCAGCAGCAGCAGCATCGGCGGCAGTAGTAGTAGTAGTAGTAGTAGGAGGAGGAGGAGGAGGAACAGGATGGTATTCTTTTGTTTTTGTTTATCCTTAGAAATTCGTAGAAACTATTTTTTCTGGAGCAAGTGCTGGTATTACGAATGTTTTCCCAATTTTCTCATCCGATTTCACGTGATGAATACACATTCGCAGAAAAAATATTGCCGAGATTTTTTCAATACAAGATGCGTTGGTAAAGATTATGTATTAATATTCGTGTGCATTTTTTTTTTTGTGTTTGTATGTGTTATCTTTGCTCATATGTGGAAATTGACTAAAATATGCTTCATTTATGGAGATAATTCGTGCCGCAAACAGAAGATTTGCCGGACTTGTGAGGTTGCATTAAATATCATTTTAAAATGGCATTGTGAACCAATACGGGATGGAGAATAATATAATGGAAAGAAGGAAGAAAGAATTTAGAAAGTAAAGTAAGAATAAAAGGAAAAATGAATGGCATACAAAAGAAACGGTCAGAAGAAACAGAAAATATTCAGAAAGGAAAGATTTCAGCAAATAAAATAACCATTGGAAGCGTAAAAAAAAAGTGTAATAGTAAATGATAATAAAGTGTAAATATGAAAGACCTCAGGCCAAAAATATGGAAAACGAAGAATGAATGAAAGAAAATTGGAATAATTCTAAGAAACTAAGTAAAAGAAATAACACTTACAAATCAGTGTGATATGTTGGAATCATAAAACTGATTTGAAAAAGAAAGAAAAATTTTAGAAAAATCACCAGAACCAAAGGAAAGAAATGATTTTTAGAAAGAGAGAGATACATGTGTTTCAGTACACGTGCGTAAGCACTCTACATAGAGAGAGACACACAAACAACTACATATATATATATATGTATATATATATATATATATATATATATATATATCGTTGCTGTTATGTTAAATTGTCGTACGTCCACATTTTGCCAAATGCATATTTTTTTCGATATTTATTTTTGATTTCAATATCCAGTTCTCTTGGCCAAACTGTTGCACCTCCAGCTTCTTTAGATGCCAAGATATCAAAAATCGTCAAAGTGTAGTACAACGAGTTTGCTATAGAATAGTGAGACTGTTTTTTTATTTCTTTCGATTTCTGAAAAAGCAGCGTTTTGGACTTACGACAATTTTGCATAAGTTTTTAAGTGATTTCGATGACGCATTCATTGAAAGCATGTGAAATAACCTGGAAGAGAAATGAAAACGCGAAGCAAAACTCCGTTGCTGGGAAACTCAGACTTTCCCAGTGACTCAAGTGTTACGGATACTCTAGTATATATATATATATCATTCACCTATGGTAGTAGTTGAATAATTTTCTCAAGGCTGCAATTTACTTACACGCAGCATCTTCAGATCTTTGTTGCTAATTCATTTCTTGATAATATTGGAAACTGTTACCATTTTTGTAGAGGACTTGTCCCTATCTACATATTGGCAAATTGAGATTTGGTCCAGTAGAAAAAAGTTTATATCAAAACTTGCAGGAACGTTATAAGAGATTAAGTAACGCCTCCAATCAAGTTTAGATCTAAATAACTTTCGTTTACTTTAAAAGTAGTTTCGGCTACAGAAGAAAGCATGAGAAATTTCATAGCTTTGGTCCCATGGAAGAAGAATTTGTATCAAAAGAATTGTGTGTTAAAATATCATGAAAAGAAATGTAAGGTAAAAAATTGGATTTAAGCATAATTAATCTTTTTTATTTCAAAAACAAAATATATTTCAATTAAGCTTAAATGACAGAGCTCAATTTGAGGAATTTCATGCAATGAAGTTTAAAAAGAAAATGTGTATGGGCGTTTGTTTCTCAAATTTGAGGAAGATAATATACATTTTTATGACAATTGTTCCATAAGGGGACATTTGATATATGTCAACAGCATCATTGAGATAAGGAAAAACATTATCAATGACACTGCCAATTTACAATTAGTTTAATTACGCCATCTGTGTTAATTAATGCAATTATATCATGTATTATATCATGTAATTATATCCTGTAATATCTGAGACGAGAAAGAAGTTTTAAAAGAGAAAGGGTTTCAGTGTTTGTTTCTCAAATATGAGGTTGATAATATAGTTCCTTTATTTTTTATGAATATAGTTCAATAAAGGGCCTTTTAAGGGCCTTTAATATATGTCATCAGCATCATTGAGGTAATTTTCAATAAGGTTGAATAGTAAATTTTTAATTAACACATTAGTAATTAGCATAGTAGCATAGCCTGGAGAAAACATGGATCACAGAAAAATGCAATCAAGCGAAAAGGTTTTAAACCTGGAAAAGTACAGCACAAATTACTTTACTTGGAAAAGATCTTGTTAAGTTATTACATCTGGTAAAGTAGAGAAGAAGAAAAGTTTTACTTAAATATTGCCTCTGAGGATAAAATTTGAATATTAATTTGATTTGAAATTACAAAGTAACATTAAAATTATTATCCTTATTATTATTATTATTATTATTATTATTATTATTATTATTATTATTATTATTATTATCATCATCATTTCCTTTTCATTCAACATCTTTTTTCCAGTCATCTCGCCATGTTGGACAGTTGAAAACTGCACATATTTTCCGTCACCACTATTTTTTTTCATTCTCGGTCTATTTTTCTCCTCTTAATCCTTCCTGTCGTAGGGCGTAGACTCGAAACCTAAAAGACTTTTCCATTTTTCCGAAGTGCTTAACTAATACACCTACATGTTATCCTACACCTGTTTTCGTCTTTTGTTTTCTGTAAATTTGAACTATATGTATAAAAATGCACACACACTCATACACACCTACTCACACACATTCACACAAAAACTATACGCAGATATTGGAAAACCCATACCTACATATGTACCAGCACATAAATAAAGAGAGAATAAGACTTTCTTGTAAAAATGAATGTATACGGAAATTTAAAGACTTTAGTACGAAGTCAAAACTGTAGATAATAAAGAAATATTAATACACGAGTTTTTTATCTATTGTTCTTCTTATCTTTTTTTATTATATCATTTGACAAAACTGTCTACTACAAATTTTAAGCATTGCCACATTTTTGTTCTATTATATTTGCTTTTTTTATGTATGACTTTAATAATTTATTATTTTGAATTATTTCTTTAATGTACGAAGATTATATAGCTTAGAATTATAAAGGTTATATCTTTTCAAATAGCGAACTTAAGAAATACTCTAATCTAGAGCGTTGAATAATAATAATAACAATGACAATAGTAATCTTGTATATTAAATAATTAATTTTACAACCGTAGAATCATTAATGTTATTGTTGAATTATAATACTACTAACGTTTTAAATAATAAACTATATTAATGAGAAGCGTATAATATTTACTTAGTATAAATGACGTTTAAGGATATATTATAACTGCGTATATAATAATGAGCGAAAGTAAGCACACATATGTAAGCACATATGTACATAGGTTTAGAGAATGTTATATAAATGTATACACACGCAGGTAAAACTATGCAACATGAATTTATTACTAAACGTGGTTCGCCTGGCTTTAAACACCGGAATTCAAGTGATTTGTTATGCTTTTGGAAAGGACAAATTGCATGCACATATACACATTCTATGAATGAGTGTCATAGAATAGGCGCATAAAAATATACCATATAATGCATATCATTTTACGTGAAATTATGCTCATATTTGTAATCAGACACATACAGTATACATACAAACATACACACAGACACGCATATATGAATTGACATAGTGAAATACATTTGACAAACTAACCATTTAATTACATTATATTATACTATAAAAAATGTAATATAAGATAAGATAAATTATTTAAAGAAAAAACATACAAAGACAACGATTTCTTTCAACTTATCTTCATTAGTTGATTTATAAAAATATTTCTATCCATATATATAAGCCTTGGATCAAAAAGACAGACGAAATTCCATGTAATTATCAGTCTTTATACACGTATCTATACGTATTTATACATCTATTCCAATAGATGTCTGCATGTTTGCTTGGCCTCTCTGTATCTCTTTCTGTCTATGAGATCCGCTATGCTTCTATGTTTTTGTATGTATGGGTAATCGCGAAAACGAAACGGTAACTACATTCCATATCTTGACAGCATTTGCTATCTAATTCTATTTCCGTTATTGGTGAAAGATTGAAAGCAATCTCATAGAGAAAATATTCGGATGAAAGCATTTTCATATAAATGAAAACGTCTTTGTATACAAATCTATTTTACTTTCGAAATGTCAATTGTCTGCATATGTACCTGTACCCACTCTCTTACATTTTTCCTAGACTTTTTCTCTTCTCCGAAACATTCCTGATTCCTCTTTCTGACGAAAACAGAGTGTGTGTATAACGCTTCGAGCATGGCTCTTCGTGAGAAAGGAGCCATGCTCGAAGCGTTATGCATCCACTCTTTTTGCCATCTTATACCGGGCCTCAACTTAATACATTCTACGTGTACGTCCTTTTGACGTTTATTGCTTTGTTACTTGTTATTTTCAATTTTCGATTTACATTATGGCTAAGATCGAGGTCTAATATCTACTATTACCAGTTTAATATATATGAGTGGATGTGTGGTAAGTAACTTGCTTACCAACCACATGGTTCCGGGTTCAGTCCCACTGCGTGGCACCTTGGGCAAGTGTCTTCTACTATAGCCTCGGGCCGACCAAAGCGTTGTGAGTGGATTGTGTAGACGGAAACTGAAAGAAGCCCATCGTATATATGTATATATATATACATATATATGTGTGTGTGTGTGTGTGTGTGTGTGTGTGTGTGTGTGTGTACGTGTGTGTATATATGTTTGTGTGTCTGTGGTTGTCCCCCAACACCGCTTGATAACTGATGCTGGTGTGTTTAAGTCCCCGTATCTTAGCGATTCGGCAAAAGAGACCGATAGAATAATTACAAGGCTTACACAGAATAAGTCCTAGAGTCGATTTGCTCGACTAAAGGCGGTGCTCCAGCATGGCCGCAGTCAAATGACTGAAACACGGAAAAGAGTAAAATATTAAAAGTATAACAAACACACACACACACATACATATATACATGTATTTAAAAGATAGTATGCAGCGGGTTGAAACTAATATCTGCGCTGTATTTTCTAAATCAGTTAATTGCATCGTATCCCAATTTTTCTGAAGTTGACCATTTATGTTGTCAGACACATCTAAAACTGCAGCTCAATATGGCCTTCTATCTATCTTTTTTTTTTTGTTACCTTACTCTACAGTGTATGCAATGTGAACAAGCCCATTAAGTCAAGATGCTTCTGTACCACCGAATGCCTTCATATACATATCGCAAACAAAAAATTAATCATTATAACATAACATCGATATCCTTCAATTTAGAATCATATTCACAACGCCATCTAAACTCGTTCATTTACAGACAAGTTGAGTTGCTCTTTTTGTCATGTAGTATTTTCTGAACATATTTAGAGAAACTCAACATTAACATGCTACAAACATTTCCAAAATGTATTATGCATATACGTTAACACGCGTCCATAGATCTTCCCCACGAATTCAAACATATTCATATGTGAATATATATATCCATATATTAATTTACGTGTATATATTTTGTACTATTCTGTGTATGTGCATGTACATATGTATGCACATATTTATCATCATATATAGATAATTACATATGCTTTATATGTATGTACGTGTATGTATGTGCTTATCTGATCAAACCGAATTTCTTGAAAACAAGGATGTGATTTCTTTCTCATTTGACTTGAAATATATTTCACATGTCAAATCAGAAAAAAACATATGTCTATATACTTCAATATATTTACAGTCATACTCTGTACTGATCGGTTGTCTTTAATTTTTTCTTGAACATTCACAGTCTAACCCCCGTGTTTACTGAATCAAAATTAACTAAAAGTACTTGTCAGTTTTCTCTGCGCTCCTACATTAATTCGTAGAATATTCATGCTTGATTGAAAGGTTCTGAAGTTTTCCTTTGTTATTCTGCAAAAATATCTTTCTAAATTCTCTCAAGCGTTTTAAGAATCAACTCTTTCATCTATGGTTAAATGTTAGCAAAGCTAATGTATTATAATCATGATTCAATAAAAAAAAAAGATCACATAGATCTTACACAATATCTATTATAAATTTTCAACATTTAATATATGAGAAAAAATTCTTGTGAAAATATTTGCTGCGTTGTGTCCTGCCTACCATTCGGAATCAAGTGTAAATATTCTTATTACATTTATTAACTAGCCTTAAATACTTTTTCACTGGTGAACTATAGTGTGTAGTTATGATTATGTTTGGGTAGGTTTGTTTGAAACATACGGTATTTCGAGTTCTTTCCGAATGTGCTGCTACATAGTATACGCCTTCCACTATAATATCAGGTTATTGCAAGCTTTTTGAGTGGTATTTGTTTGGTAGAACAGAAAAATTGTGGAAGTTAGTTGGACGGATCGTTCTCTCCTGGTTTAATATTCCCACTTTTTGTATTTATTTAGTTACTTCCCCAAATCAAACTCGTGATTTATTACTTCCAACTAGAATCGTTTCATAACCAAAGTGGTCGGTAGATTTTAATATTTGCCTTTCATCATTTCGTGGTCGACAAAACAAATATTATTGTCGATGTATACGACTAAACTACTCTCCGCTAAAATACTGGTTTTGTGCCATAATTGGAAGCATTTATGTAGTCAACAATACACCAAACAGAAGTGAATAGCCTTCCGTGAATCGCACAAGATTTGAACTGAAAACACATCTGAGCGTTCTAACCACCATGATCATCAGACTACTTCTAGAATATTTGCAATTATGTCAGCATATTTCTGAAGCATGCCATATTTTCCTGTATCCTTTGCTAATGTTCGTTGTAATATTGAAAAAGAATAACTTACAAAATCAACACGCCAGAAATTTTACGACATCATTGGATAATATATCTTATTTCAATATTTTGCTCATTACCTTCTCTTCTCCTCATACTTGTTCCCTGAAATCACCTCGGAATCTTGTAAATACTGAGCTCAGTGCTGCTTAGCCGAAATTTTATCCGTGACCCCACCTATCACACTTAATGACCTTTTCTTCTATTTTTTTTTTACTTCGCTATTAAGGCATGTATTTACAGCTCATAAAAGATATAACCTTCAGTCAAAATTACACGTTTGAGTTTTGCAATTTTCTATCTGTATGTGTTCTATGTGTTCCATACTACGTTCGTAATCTTCGTTTCATATTTCTTTCAAGCGATATTTTCCGGTTTTTTTCTAGAGTCTTTTGAATATCATTCAACATTTGATGTGCGTTCTCCGCACATTAATATATTTATCCTCCATTAATATTTACAGAACAAAATCTATTTCTGTATTCACACTTACATTTTCTGTTGTGCATAATTTCTCTATATCAAATATTGGAGGTGCGATTCTAGTTGGCGTCATTAAATTTTCCATAATTTGTATCTGAGTTATTGTGAGTTGATGGTTGCAGCTAATATTTGCTTTTAGCTTGCCGTAATGAAATCCTATCATTTTTGTTATCGTGGTTTCTTCAATGCAGGCCCTGACTCGTTTAAGGTTTGATCTATTACTTTGAAGCCATAATCAGAGCTTGGTATGGGGAAGCGAAGTATGCATCCCGGGATGCCTTATTTAGTATGCTTTTCGTCTTTTAATACGTGAGAACATGTTTTAAGCAAGATTAGGCTTATTTCTATAGGAGAAACGACTGAGTAAAACTAAAATTTATGTCGAGTTTCTCTTAATAAATTAATGTGTGTGTGTGTGTGTGCGTGTACGTGCGTGTGCGTGTGTGTATATCACCCACCCACTCCAATTACGCCACAATATCAACCTTCTCGTTCGTATTTTCTACATGTTATTCTCTATGTATGCTTCTAGGGAGTCTTCACAGTTGTGTACTAGCGTGTGTCTGCGTAAGCGTTCGCGTATGTGTTTATTTCAATCTCGCTTATATTTATTTCTATAACATTCACAGCGCGCTACAATATTAAATTATATATTATCTTCGGGTTTGATCTAGCAATTATCATATCCATTACAAATTAGCATTACTTGAAAGGTTGCATTAAATTCTATTGGTTTATATTGTCAGCATGATATTTGCTAACTTGTTTCTCGTATTTGTTTTTAGAAACATGATTTTAGTAATAATGAATATATTATAATGGTTAATAATCACACCGCGAAGATTAATACGGAAGTAAATTATGCACGATCAAGAACTGTGTGATTAAAAGTCATGGTGGAGGAACTGTTCATGCACATAATAGATATGATGGAAATATATTCAATATAAACAAGGCAAAACCCTTTCATATTGTTGGTTTCTCATATTGTGAAAACGAAAGAAATTTATTGAGAACGAACGATGAATTAAATGAAGCGTTCTTTAAAAACCCGCAATTTATTTTATTGAACAAGGAAGAATAACACGCAATATCCATTCGGTAAGAAATTAAATGAGAACATAAATGGAGGAAACTGCAATGCAAATATTCCGGTACTGTGATATCTTATTATATATGGTGATTGGATTATATATGAAACACACAAATAATAATTATTAATTTTGATAATGTGCAAGTGTGATTCATGAAAGGGAGCTATATATACACTCGAATTAATAATATACAATGGAATAGTAAAATAAGTTTGTTTCTGTTTTATCTGAAAGTCATAAATGAGCGGCAACGCCAGACACGCCTAACTTCGAACTCATATTGTAGTAACAAAATGTGTAAACTTTAGAAACTTTATTCCGGTGTTCTGCAATTCTTCCAAGTGAAGTACACCTTATTTCCTGTAATATCAAGGATTAAAGCAACCGAGTCATGCCATAAGTGTGGTAAGTGAGATAAATTAAAATATACACCAAGTGAAGTGTGAGAATTCAGTAATTACTAAACATAGAAATCTTTCAGATTGTTACAATCCTAAATGATCTAGACGGATATTTATGACGTCTAGCGATAATAACAATTTCTGAAGATGAATATTAAAGATAATATATATTTATTCTGTGACTTGAAGAATAATACTTGACTGGAATTAACAATGTGACATATTAATTACAGTGATGGTGTTATCTAGTCAGGCATATTCATAAGTTGCTTTAGTAGTTGTAGTTATGCTTGTGTAGTTTATATTTCTTTAGTTAAGTTGTTCTTGCTATTGTTGTTGGTTGGTAATATTATCGGCGGTGATGGATGCCAACTTATTTTTTTATTTCTTTTTATGAAAAGATAGAAATCTTCATTTGTCTGATGTCGGTGAAAGGCCAACTTCAGTGAAAAAAAAGAAAATAATAATAATAATAATAATAATAATAATAATAATAATAATAATAATAATAATGAAGATTATATTTGCAAATAAATCAACTTATTCATGTTATAATACTGGCGTTTATTTTATCAACTCCATAGTTACAAAGCCGAAAACCAACTCTGCCGCCAAGAATATTACTGGGCACATGGGAATGCAAGAGTTTATATGTAACTTAAAAACATTCTACTCTCACATTATCTACACCGATCTAGTAGATATGTGGTTTAGTTTGTCTGCGTTTCGAGCATTACATAACAATAATATGTCTGTGATAAATAATATTATTTTCTACAAACATCTGAAAACCTTTTACAAAATCATATGACGAAATGATTCAGCGAGACACTAAAATGATTTCAGGAGATCGTATCTTGCCACTCACTTTATCAGACACTCTTTAGTCAAGTGAGACATATGTTTTCCTGCGTGACTAAACCCAAATCATGTTTATCTCTCATTGGACAATTGCAGCCGTATAGTGTATATGTTTATAGCATAAATGAGCCTGCGCCAGTAATCTAATTCTGTTTACTATGTTATACAGTATTACATTTCATGACATATGGCTATTCAAAGTAACAGAAAAATATAAGGCTGTAATTTTTAGACACTGACTTCCTGATTGGCCGATGTGTAATTAAATTTGGCGTATTGATGATACAATCAAAATAGGCATGTGGAATATTTAGATATCTTGAATAGACGCATGTTAATTTCGCAAGAGTTATGCGTAGGAGATAGTGAAATGGGACGTATATGCACTTTGCACGTAGAAAAGTGGGTGACACACAGAAGTATCACAGTCAATTCGGGTGTGTTTTTATTTGTTGACTTCATAATTTCATATGACTTTAAAAAGAAATAATAAGTGAAATATTAAATTGTAAAATAATAACATAAGATTCTAGCATATTACGAAATATGTATTTCTCTTGATTTTGTCCTTTTCGTTCAATAGATGTCCTTCTAAGTACTGCTAACTTCACGCATATTTTCATCTTTCGGTACAATGAATGCTTTTATGAAAGCAAAAACACATATTCTCTAACCTTCTACTTTAAAAGATATACTGCTATACAAAATGTCATCTACTTAAATGCCGAATAGTAACCCAGGGATTTCATCATATACACACGCAAACACACACCCACAAACAAACACGCACCCACAGAACACATACGCAAAACACAGAGCACATGCATACAAATACAGACTCAAACAAACACACGCATGCATTTATATATACACGTGTGTGTGTGTGTCTGTGGGTATGAGTGTGTGTGTTTATGTATGTATATATGTATGTATGTGTGTATGTATGTATGTATACCTACAGGGAGAATTCACAAAAAACAACACACGAAGACAGGTTGTGTAGAAACAAATAGATGTATTAGTATATCGTTTCGAGCCTACGCTCTTCCACAGAAAGGAACACAGAAAGAAACAAGGAGAGAAACAAGGAGAGAAAAAATGTGTGTAGTGGTTAGCGATCTATAATGGCGAATATATATATATATATATATATATATATATATATATATATATATATTTATTTATTCATTCATTTATATACATCCATACACACACACATACGAGAAATATTCTAGAAAATATTTGCTAATTTTATAAAACACCCTAATCTAGCGAAAATCACATGCATCTTTATAAACATTTGTATAGATCTTGATAAATTGTCTCATAGGATTATTCCATGAATTCGTCTGCTGTTTCCATGACAACTTCCCTGAGGAGCCGGAATGATTGAAATGCATGCAATAAATAATCCTTCTTCATTCTGTGTACATTATCTGAAGACTACTGACCTTCTGTGAAGCTATGTTATTGTGAAGATGTCGATTACACTCCTTTTTAAAAACTCTCCAAACTTTGAATACATGAGAATTAAATCTGGCGAGTTTGGCGGTCATACGTTTAGCGTTAAATATTTGTAAAAACTGTCGGCCATCTATTTTCGAATTACGTGGGCTTTGTGAGAAGGTGCTGAGTCTCGTTGCAATACGTATACAGTTCTTCCACTGAGGGTGTAAAAACTGCCTGCAGCACATCAATCTATCCATCAGCCCTAACTCTAAGATTCTGTGGAAATGTGTGAGGTTACATAACATGGCCTTCGTTACTCACTATTTCTAAACCCAATGTAGGTTTCGGAAACTTCACGTGCCTCACACGTAGGATATCACAAGGATCTACACATAATCGTCAGTCATTTCTATTGTTAGATATTTGCAGTCGTTCAAATATTTTTTTAACAGTGAGGAACCAAATCATGTTATACTCCACAGTGTTTAAACTTCGTTAAATATTTGCTTCACACAGCTCGAATGGTTTTCCTGAATTTTCCCTGTGAAAATGGACATGTCCTCGTAAATACGAGTTATTTCAAATGCTCTCGAACAACTCGGCTCCGAGAGTTCACTTCGGTCCCCACCCGAAGTTCATTGGCGATGTCCCTCATTGATTTTTCCGGGTCATCGTCGATACTTCTTTTAACCCTTTCGATGAATGATGGTGTCCTCATAGTCTCCAAACCTTTGAAATGTCTGGTTCTCTTTCAACGGTTGAAATATTCCTGTCAGAGGCTTCCAATTCTAAAGATATAACAACATTTAAAAGATGGCAACTTTTAATTCCTGCTTTCCGGATATATGACAACAATTATTACGAAGACCAATACTCTTCCATTCGGGTCGGTACACTTACTCCAGGACAATGCGCCGCTCCTTAATTCCATCCCGGTGACCAGTTACTTGATAGAGGTGGGTATCATAACTGTTCCTCACCCTTTCTAGACTTCAGACCTTGCTCTCAATGACTGTCGATTGTTTCCCAAGCTGAAGCGGGACCTCATGGACAATTGTTTTGAAGACATTAGGAAGATGACGAAGGCAGTGACAAGGGTTCTAGATAAGTTAACATTAGAGAACTTCCATGGGTCCTTTACGAAGGGACTGAAGTGCTACTTATGCATTAAATTCAGACGATCAAATTATGAAAGAGACTGGAACTGCGTATTTTATTGAAATTAATAAATGTTTCTCTTGAAGAAGTCTCAAAATTTATGGTATGCACCTTGTGCGAGTCCTTTAAATTCTTGTGTTAGCATGTGGAACAGGAATGAAATAAAACAAAAACTTTTAACTTGATAGTAATGTACTGATAATTAAGTGTCCTCAAATATCCACACGCACTTTAAATGTGCGTACATGAGTCTGTATCTGAATGTGTAATGTATATTTTGATATTAAGTTGTTTCTTATTACAACATAATACATATTTGTCTATTCTCGAATCCCTTCCAATGTGGACATTAACCTCGTTTTTGTTTAATTCTCTCATCTCTCACTCACCTACCTCTATTAATCTGTCTATATGTCTAGCTCTATTTTTTTTTGTCACAGTATATATATATATATATATATGTATATATATATATATATATATATATATATATATATATATATTATGTTTATGCTTTTAGTGCTCTCTCTCGCTCTCTCTTTCCCTTCCTCCCTCTCTCTTTCTCTCTGTATATATATATATATATATATATATATATATATATATATATATACAGAGAGAAAGAGAGAGGGAGGAAGGGAAAGAGAGAGCGAGAGAGAGCACTAAAAGCATAAACATAAAATAAGTGAAGCAGAAATCTTACAAATGATATCAAACCACCCCTTCGTCTAGTGTAACAATCCAGAATGAAAACAATACTGAAAATAGCCTCGTGGCAATTGTGCTTAGTGTATTGTATCTTGCACGGCGGCGACCTCGCCATTGACGACAATGATGCCGATGCCTATAGAAACCAGGAGGCTGCTTTGAATGCTACAGTTATGGCACATGCTTTATTACCTCGCTTTTTTTCCACTCCTTCTTTAATTAGGAGGACTGCTGATCGCAATATATATATATATATATGTGTGTGTGTGTGTGTGTGTGTGTGTGTATGTGTGTGTGTGTGTGTGAGTGTGTGTGTGTATTGGTATTTCGGCATAATGTATAGTCAAAAACAAACACGCTTCGATAGTTTGCTAGCTTTATATGAGGACATATATAACTTATATGACTCTCGTTCTCTTCCTCGCTATTTAAATGTCTATCTAGAGTGCTAGCTGTCTCCTCATTCTGTCCTATGTAATTTCTCTCTCCCTCTCTCTCTCTCTCTCTCTCTCTCTCTCTCTCTCTTTCTCTTTTTCCCTCTCTCTGTCCCTGTCTCTTTTTCCCTCTCTCTGTCTCTGTCTCTCTTTCTCTCTCTCTTCCTCTTTTTTCCTGAAAATTATATTATCGCAACGTAGAATAATAATGTAATTGTTTTACAGTGGTCGCTAGAGAACGGCACTTATCAAGTAGACCGCCCACGATATCAAGCTTTTCGAATTTGCAGTATTTTATTTGCTTTATCACATCATATTATATATGATGTATATGCTATCGACATACGTATATTCATCTAATATAAAGATTATGGAATTAAGTGGTTAATGTCAGATACGATTACCAATTGTTGGAATTGTGTTAGCAACGCCATCCAAAATACTATAATGCTGAGAGAAAGCTGTGTCAACAACCGACAGTTAAAATAAACCTGATACTTTAATTATAAATGAGATGCGTAGCTTGGTTATGCTCCTTCTATGTATGGGAATTAAGGTAATTACCGTTAATTGAATGTTGAGGTATGTCTGAAAGACTAGCTCTTATTGCAATGAAACTGAGAAATAAATGTCTATCTTTCAAAGCATTAGTAATCATAATATAGACCCAACTAACAATAAATATATAACTGAAGGAAATAGTAATTTGTTAATTAATATATAATGTAGGTTCACACGATATCAAAGAAAATTAAGCTTCCGTTGACATGACGTGAAACATCAAATTTGACGTAATAGCTGTCTTTCAGAGTTTGAAGTGAATTCCTGACTTACATTTGATTATGAACACGTCCATGAATTTACGATTGTGTTTTTGGTTATCTCACAGTTGTGGAGCTTTATACAAATGATAGAGAGTGTACTACGAAGATTTTAACACAATCAAAGTAGTATATAAAACGTTTCCTATATCTCTTCTATATTTAAAAGTTTTTAATCTAATAGATGTCATCCTGTTTTGGAACACAATTTTAGTTTATTCTGACAGATTATTCTGTTATGCATCAAAAAGATAATAGGTAGGTTAACACGTATGTAAATGCAAACGTTGAGCTCAAAATTTCAGAATCTGAAAGATTACTTAGGATCATGAAAAAGAACGTATCAAAATGTAAATAAATAATGCACTGTACCTAGATGAGATTTACATATTGAATAATATCTTCTAGACAATAATAGTCATAAAAGTTTGCTTACTGATTGACATGAGTATTCATTGTGATTATAATGTCTCGACAAAAGAATATGATACGCTCAGCATATATAAAGATTTGCTTATTACAATAAACAATAGTGAACAGTCTCAAATCTGTTACGATACCAATGTTGGAGCACTTGGTATGATCAAAAACTGAACTGAAATTGTTTGAAAATTATACCAGTCTTACCATTCCTTCAAGGAACGTATTGAGAAGAGTATTGTCGCTGTCAGACGTGTACCGTCCATTTAAATAAGTTTTGTTAGCATAAATTCATTTTAGTTTGAAAAAGAACAATCGGGTGTGTTTATTTTAATGCCCTACAAATGTATGCATTGGCTTTCTTTGTACTAGTTATCAGGGAGACATTTGGGATATAATTGAAACACAGTCGAAAGAAGATAAACATGTAATAATAGGAATGGCTTCAATTTCTTAGCATACAAGCCCAGCAGTTTTAGTGGATGGATAAGTCGACAACATCGACATTACTGTTCAACTGTTACTTAATTTATCGACCCGAATGGATGGAATTTATCGACCCCAGCGGAATTTGAACTCAGAACGTAAACACGGACGAATGAATATTCCGCAAAACATTTTGCCCGATGTGCTAAGGATTCTGCCAGCTGGCTGCCTTAATAACTTAACAATAATAATCGCAACAACAATAATATATATATATATATGTTTTCCTGTCTTGTTTTTTGTCCGCCGCTACATTCCTCCATGGCACAGGTTAAATTTGTGTATACAAATATAATTTGTGGTCAATGGGAGGAGCCGTTTTAACGATGCGTCCTGCCCAACTCTTCGAAACGCCGGTGTTAAAATGGGGGTAG
>NC_142932.1:28413222-28418222 GCF_046866305.1 Octopus bimaculoides
GCATACATACCAATACATAAATATGTATTAAAAAATACCAGACACTCGCAAGAATGCAAGACTTGGTAGAATATACAGTGATCTTCGACATCAGCAATTACTTTTTAAAGCGTAGCATTTATTCCATCAGTTTCGTTTGCCGAAATGCTAAGTTACGGTTGCGTAAACACACGAACACCAGTTGTCAAGTGATGGTGGGGATAAAAACACACACAAAGGCACACACATACAGATATATATATATATATATATATATACACATACATACATATATATACATATATATATATATATATATATATATATATATATATATATATATATATATATATATATATATATATATATATATATATATATATATAACGTGAGAGAGTTAGGGGTTGGGGTGCAACCCACTAAGGGATAGTATCTATCCAGTTTACTGCTGGGAGGGTACCCAATTATTGCTACACTAGTGCTATACTAGGTGCAATCAAGGGGAGCGGGTAAAAGTGGAGGTTTTACCCAAAATTTGTGTAACAATTAGAAAATGGAGGATAATATGCTGAACCCAACTACTTGCAGACGGTGTATCCCGTTGAATTCATAATTTAATTCATAGCAAAAGTGACAAAAAGGGAAGAAAAGAAAAAGAAAGAAAGAACCAAAGCACAGGTGTCCATGGCAGACTATGTTATTTTGCCAACATGGTTTACATATAGAAGTACAAAGTACATAAGGAATTAGAGGATGAACAGAAGTTTAATTTTACAGCTGTTTCGGCCTAGTTTTGGCAGGCTCCATTCTATCCGAACATTCCTTTCCGGAGTGATTATCGGATGACATTTTGAAATGGGATTACATGCCCGAATCTCTAGGCCTCTTCAGAGATTCACAAAGGGTTACATACAAATGTAGAGCAAGAGATAAAAACAGAGGTGTGGTAGAGACCAGAAGAAAAACAACAGCAAAGATAAGATAGAAATAAAAATAAAAAAATAAAATTGAAATCAAAATATAAATAAAAATAAAAATAAAAATACAAATAAGGGTACAACAGGAAACAAATAATAATAGAAATAATAAAGAATACATAAATGAAGGTATAGCATGTGGGACATGCAAAAATATAAAAAAGATATATGTCAAAAAACCCTTTAAAATACAAGGCACCCAAAAAGCCCACAAACATTATAGATAGGTCGCTATAGGTACTCCAATGCACATCTATATGTGTGGGTTCGTGTGCACAGCCTTACTCGGATGTCCCCTTACTCTCATGTGTGCATATACAAGTTATTAGAAGCAAACATTACACCACATACGTTGTTTGTGGTGTCAGCTCTATTAGCCGTATCTAGAAAGCTATAAGTGTTTTTTAGAAAGGAAGTTTTATATATATATATATCTGTATATATACGACGAGCTGGGGTCCATGTAATCGACTTAATCTGTTTGTCTGTCCTTGTTTATCCCCTCTATGTTTAGCTCCTTCTGGGCAATAAAGAAATAAGAAACATTAGCCCGCCGGGCGAAATCCTAACTGATATTTCATCTGTCTTTATGTTCTGAGTTCAAATTTCGTCGAGTTCAACTTTGCTAATCATCCTTTCGGGGTTGATACTTTAAGTACCAGTTGTGTACTGGGGTTGATGTTATCGACTAGCCCCCCTCCCCAAATATTTCGAGCCTTGTGCCTAGAGTAGTAAAGAATATTTATTAATATTCTTCATCTTGCTGAACAAAGGTGAATGTCACTACGTGTGCTTATGTGATTATATCTTAATATAATTTATTATGTTTAAATGAAACGCTTATATTAAAGGGGACGAAAATATCTTGCCGCAATTCTCGAATCTTTTTCCCGAGTAACTACTTGTAAAACTGGAAATTCAGTAGCCAGTCTTTGGATATATGAAATAAGGCTAGTAAATATTCTCATCTTTCTTGAGCAAGGTAGTAGGAAAATATAGTTCAAGGATGGGTGATACATTGACTGCGCGTCGATGTCAATGTGAGGCCTTCTCAATAAAAAAATATGCTATAGTTCCTGGTACTGCTCCATGAATATAGACTAAAGCAAGTTGATGTTATGCTGCATTATGTTGTGTTGTGCTTAAAAAGAATTTTTTTAAGAAGACCTACATTTCATTGACAAACATCTACATTTACTTCTTCGAGAAGTACAAACAGTCGGTGTTGTCGTACATTTTAAATACCTTGTGATGAAATGAAACAACATTTCTTTTGTTCGGCAAATAAAAGACAATTGCATCGCTCAGCTGCGTGAATCCAACAGCCAAATTCACTAGTGTGGTTTGAAGTAGCATGTCTTAAAGTCGAGTTACTTCCATGCCTCAGATTAGGAGATTGTATTGCAAGGTATCAGAGAAAGCTCATTCTAAGTACCAACATTCCTTCAGATTTGTTGTATATTTTGCAGCAACTCTATTCCAAAGTATATCATAGGAATCATTTGGGAATTCATAAAATGTAACTATATGATCTCTAGAATTGTACCCATGGAACATTAAAAGAAGCGATTTGACATGAGTATTTAAAAAGGAAAATTATGAAACAGAGTGACCATTATTTTTATATTCCCAAAATTTCGAAATTATGGTCATAAGTCACAGGTGAGGTTGTACCCATCAAGTATTCCTGCCACATGCTTTATTGCTCTCCATCTTTTTTGCAAACATTCCATATTTGCAGAGACATCTGACGGTATGTATCAATCGTTCAGAAATGAAGTGTCGTTATTGGTACTGCTATTAATTGCATAACGTTTTTAAATCACAATCATTTAGAGTATTAAAAGAAATTTACCATATTTTCATTGGACTGTAAACCATTACATAACGGCGAAAACATTATTCTCCTATAAAATGTGTACGGATAGGTAAGTAGGTTTTTATTCCTAAGTACACGGCAGGAATAATCATGAAGTTCGTTAAAAGTTTTTAACACTTGTATTATTTATATCTGTAGGCAGTCTATAGAAACGATGACCACGAGTATTTAAGACAGAATATTAGGAAACTGAGTGACGCTGGTGTGTTTAGGAATAAGAATACAGGTTCCATATGCGCATACATGGACACAGATAAACTCGTATTATGTATACACATATGCATGTATATACGGCTATATATATATATATATATATATATATATATATGTATGTATATATATAAGCATAAATGCACATTGATCTTCTGCAAATATATTCGCACAAATAATTCGTTGGTGAATTATTAATGTCAGTCAGAAAACGGAAAAGCAAAGAGAGATAAAATACATGAGAACATTACGGTAGAAACCTAAGCTAAATTTTGGTTGGGAATTATACTAAATATATAATAGCGAGTTTATTTAATTTCCATCCGTATACAGAGAAAAAAAAACATCCTTTACAATATAAAGGTAATCTATAGATTTAAAATTAACGAAGTAATGTACAGATTGGGAAGAATGAAAATCCTTCTACATAGTTCTTATAGTACAATGAGTCGATGTAGATAAAATGGAGAGCCTATATATATATATATATATATATATATATATATATATATATATATATATATATATATATATATATATATATATATATATATATATATATATATATATATATATATATATATATATATATATATATATATATATATATATATATATATATATATATATATATATATATATATATATATATACATATATATATATATATATATATATATATATATATATATATATAAATATATCGAAGTATGTAGAATTGATAAGAAAATGCATTTAAGATAATAAAGGCATTGCGAACGGAAATGAAATCAGTTATTTGCCAGGAACAGCATAATCATGGTCAGAATTGTTGGTAATATATTCTGGGAATAGTAAATGAAATTATGCAAAAACATTTGGGGACCTAGGCATTTAAAAGGAAACGTCAAAATATGGGGACGCAATTTCCTTCTTATTCAGTAACATCAATGATACAGCGATGGTTTTGTGTTGCCGTAATCTATGATGCTAATAGCAGACAGTAATGATCGGATAGATCTAAGATCAAAGAATTGTATTACGTTACTATCTTGGTCATCATTCACGATGTACGACGACTCCTCGGATTATCCTATCTAATACGTACTTTGCATATTATGATTTGTGATTTGAGACATAATTGGTTGTTATTTTAGCGGGTGCACTACCCATGTGCATCCGAGGTTACCTTTTGTATGATAATGTTTATTCCATGACAATGAGCGCGTATAAAATGTTACATTTCTAATATTCAATCCTGCTTCATTCCTAGCACGAGTTAAAACAAAAATAAACACACACATACGCAGGCACGCATACATAAGCACACAGACACATGCAAGCACACACACACATATGTGTGCATACACACGCACTCATACAGATACATCAGCTCGAGCGTATACACGTACGCCTCGTTATACATAGCTCTAAATACATGAATGTACACATACATCTCCACACATACCTTACAGTTACACCCTCGTAACCGTATACATACACTCACACATCCACATATCCTTAAGCACACGTCCAGATATAGATATATCTACATGCATAGTATACTGATATATTCACGAACGTCCATCCATATATACACACATACAATACACCTTACAAGTGTATATTTTGTTTTTGACTACGTAACAGTTATATTTAATATACCATTCTCAATAGTTTGAGTTACATATATTTAAAAATAGATTGAATTGCATATATCTAAAGATAGATTCAGTTACATATATTTAAAAAGTTTAAAACAAGTTTTTAGATGTGTATGTGACAAATCCAATTGATCTGGCATTAAGTAACAAGTTGAAATGAGGGATGATCAATAAGGGAAATGATTTAAAAAGAAATAAACATAAGTAATAAGCGGGAGCAGCAAATTAACAATAAGTGAAATAATTGATATCAAGATATAAGGTTCTATATGAATAGAGTTTTATAAGAATCATTTTTAAAAAATAGAATTT
>NC_142932.1:28423222-28425722 GCF_046866305.1 Octopus bimaculoides
AAAAGCAAGACTCACCAAACAGAAACGGTTATCGTGAAAGTTATGATCGTAAATTCTCACATTATAAATTTACTTTTACTGATTTGTCTATGAATAAAAGTAATGGAATATTTTGATTATAACAAAGAATAAACCCTCTTTTTTGATTTGTATTCAGTTTTGTTAACGTAAGTTTCACTTTTTCCTGCAGAACCAACTTATGCTATGTAGATACATGAAATGATAATATTCATTTCACGATTTATTACAATATAGTTGTTGCTTTGTTGTTATAAATTTTACACTTTTCTTATACGCAAAAGAAGAGACAAAACTTACAGTCTCTTCATTAATATTTCTTTTTTACTCGAACGAAAAAGTAACATTCTCTTTCACCATATAACTCTTTGCCTTCATTTATGCGTAAGCATTTTTCTCATTTATCGAACTCGTGTGAAAATATGCGGGTCAATTTATTCTTTTATTCTAATATCTTTTCACTTGTTTCAGCCATATGACTGCGGCCATACTGGAGCAATGCTTTTAGTCGAAGAAATCGATCCCTGGATTTATTCTTTGTAAGCCTGCTACTTATTCTATCGATTTCTTTGGCTGAACCGCTAATTATGTGGATGTAAACACACCAACATCAGTTGTCAGGCGATGATGGGGGATACAAACACAAAACACACAAATATATATATACGGTGGGATTCTTTCAGTTTCCGTCTACCAAATTCACTCACAAAGCTTTGGTCTGCCCGAGGCTTTCGCGCAGTGAGACTGAAACACGAACCATGTGGTTGGGAAGCAAGCTTCTTACCACAATATATTTTTAGTGCATGAAACAAATATAAATATAAGATGACAGAAGTATTTAATTATATAGCAATCCAAATCATTGAATTGAAAGTTCTCGTCTTGTTTATACTAACATGTTTATGAAGAAGCATTGTCAATGATTATACATGCGTGCGCCCAAACTAGAACACACATACATACACACTCACACCTACATACATACAAAATCTTTTTTCTTAATATATAACTTGTAATTATATATAGGTGTAAGTATAATGTTTTACCATTAAGTGGTATGCTTTGACAATCTAACACAAACTCGAAATTCTATAACACAATATATACTGGGAAAAGTGTTTTTAGTACAGTCTTCGTCGTATTGGATATGTTGATAGCGAGAATACCTGACTTTAAGATACTGTATAAATGATAAAGTTGGGGATAGGTGGTTAAATCACTTGGGCCTTGCCAGAGATGGTGAGTGATTAGCTGTCTCAGAGCCGAGACAACATTTTAGTAAGGAAATAGAAAATAGGCTAAGAATAAATAATCTAAAAGCTACAAGGGTGTTAATGAGATTAAGTAATAAGTTGGAAGGTAGTATTTTTGATGTAGTGTAGCGGAGCCATTTGCAAATGGAAGCAGTTCTCTCTACAATTGACTTTCTTGGAAATTTGTTTTTCGTCACTAGAGTAATGTTGACGTCTGTGTGCTTATAGATTACATAATTTTGAATAGAATAGCATCTGAATAATATACATACTTGCTAGAGGTTACAGAAAGTAGTTCTATCACAGGTGATGTAGTTTTCAAACGTGACGTATCATCCTAGTCTTATGATGAAGATATCGCCCTGGGGGTTTTTGAGATTGTTTATCATATTGATATTCGTTACAGCAAACGATTTGAAAATATATTAGAAAATTAGTAAAATTCGCGTAGCTACTAAGTAAAAACTTCTCTTTCCTTTAGCATGTATTAAGTATTAATTTATGAACTTATACAAACTACACAAATTACTGTAAATCATTTTTTCTGCTGCTATTAGTAATCTTTAGCGACATTTGAAAACCACTTTACTTATGCATATAGTCTACGCAGAGAACTAAAATTTTCAGCACAATAAGTACGTAATATAAATCTTACTGCTTTCTTCATGACAAAAACAGATCTTTAACAGAGAAAAATCAATTTCCAACTTAACTCAACACACAATAAAACGTTAAGTACGTAAAAGATGTTTTTCTTTTAATAAAGTATAACTATAGGTAAATATAAATTATAAACATACACATAATCATATATATATATATATATAACTATGACTACGTTTATACGTACATATACAGACAAACATATATTTATATACATATGCGTGTGTGTGTTTCTTGCTAACATAAAATGAACTTTGCATTTCATCAATACTCAATAGTCAAATTCTCTACAGGGTTTCCAAAACGTACGTCCGCAATTGCTTACCTTGTCGCATCTTGTATACCAAATCGTTAATGAGAACTTATGGCTCGGCGCTCCAGGGAGCGTTATTTTAGGCCTGGTACGTATTCTACCTTTCCTGGATCTCTGCATTATATATACTACCAAATACATCCATCTACGATGAACGCATAAAATGAGGGAGGGAAGTCATAACAGCAGTATGTATTGAGAAATGTGTAAATGCACCTGGTAGATTACTGGAGGATGTCTTAGAGGAGACACA
>NC_142932.1:28430722-28443222 GCF_046866305.1 Octopus bimaculoides
GTTTGTTTCCACCACCACCACCACAATTACGGGCCATGATGGAACACCAGGTTTAGTCGAACGAATCGATACCAGTACTTATTCTTGACAACTGACGTTTATGTGCTTAGGTTCCCGTGTCCTAGCAGTTCGACAAAAGCGAACGATAGAATGAGTACTAGCCTTACAAAGAATAAGTCCTTGAATCGATTTCTTCGACCAAAACCTTTCAAGGCGGTCCTCCAGCATAGCCGCAGTTAAATGACTGAAATATGTAGAAGTATAAAAGAATATATATATATATATTATTTTCTTCATATATATAATCTTTTATTCATTTATTTGTTGCAGCCATTTGACTCTAGCCATTATGGAGCAACAAGCTTAGACGAACGAATCGACCCCAGGACTTATTCTTTGTAAGCCTAGTACTTATTCTCTCTGTAGAATATCTGTAGAAATAATCTTAACAGAATATTGTAAAAAGCACTGCTAACGCAATAGGACGTGGTGTTGAATGTGTGGTAAGTAACTTGCTTACCAACCACACGGTTCCGAGTTCAGTCCCACTGCGTGGCACCTTGGGGAAGTGTCTTCTACTATAGCTTCGGGCCGACCACAGCCTTGTGAGTGGATTTGTTAGACGGAAACTGAAAGAAGCCCGTCGTATATATATATATATATATATATATATATATATATATATATATATATATATATGTTTGTGTGTCTGTGTTTGTCCCCCGAACATCGCTTGACAACCGATGCTGGTGAGTTTACGTCCTCATAATAGAGCGGTTCGGCAGAATAGATCGATTGAATAAGTACTAGGCTTACAAAGAATCAGTCCTGGGGTCGATTTACTCGACTAAAGGTGATGCTCCAGAATGGCCGCAGTCAAATGACAGAAACAAATGAAAGAGATAAAGAGAGTATACTTTATAGCATATGTTGGTGGTATAACGAAATACCACTTACCTACACATCATTAACAGAGATTTAATATTTTAACGTTCTGACTACAACGTCTGCGACGACACTGTATCCAGCTTATGTTGGCCCTTCTTCCAGCTTCAACATCTTAGGAAATAAATCCATGCATACATGATTAGATGATAATATGCTGTAAAAATTTATTTACCAGGCCTTCGATGTTGAGATGTACTGTCCATGTCCAGGCATGCGGTCAATCAATATAGAGAGAGATCTCCGAATATTGTCGGCTAAAGATTCATTCTAAAACATGAAAGAAAAACCTAAATTAATAGTTTTTTAGATATTGAACTCACTTAAATCACAAATCTTAATTCTGATTTCATATTACATAATTTTTTTTTAAATTCGAGACTCAAAGCCATTTAGTAGGAGGTAATGTTAGCAAATTATCTGATATATATTTCCGATACCTGGGGTGAAAAATAAAAACGAAATATTGGATTTAACTTTATGAGCTATAAACGTTTAATTCAGTCAGTCATTTAGTTAGCTTTCGCAATTCTAAGTCGCAGGTATATGCCTGCAATTTATATCATCCTCCTCGGCAGAGGAGGATGATATAAATCGTTCGCTGCGCGATTTTAACTGATAAGAAAGAAAGGCGGATGGAATTTAATGCAAAATTAATAGATTCCCCCAGTGATACTACTGTTCTTCATCTGTTTTATGATAATAATAATATTGATTTCTCAAACTGACACACGATCTATATTTAGGCAGATATTGATGATCTAGCCAATTCCAGAATCATATTGGCAATCATTTGTTCTATAGTTGGTATTGATCAGCTCTAGATCTAAATTAAAAAAATTGAGATTTGTAATCAAATGCCATATAAATTTTACCTGCCACTTTGACACATCTGTGTAATAAAAGTAGTAATTTTGATTTCAGATTATGGTACAAGGCCCAGTAATTCCAGGAGAAGGGTTAAGTTGATAATATCAAACCCAGTGCTTGAATGGTACTTATTTTATCGGCTCCGAAATGATGAAATATAAAGTCCACCATGGCAGAATTTGAACTCAAAATGCAAAGACAAACAAAATACCACAAAGCATTTTACTCGGAGTGCTAACGATACCGCCATCTCACTGCCTTAATGAAACAGACAATATTGGTTTAAAATTTTGTCACAAGGCCAGCAAGTTCAGGAGAAGCGGCTAGTCGATTACATTAACCTCGGTATTTTCAACAGGTACATATTTTATCGACCCCGAAATGGCGAAAGTAGAACTCAGTTCGTAAAGACGGACGAAATATCCCTTAGTGTTTCGTTCAGCGTGCTAAGGATTTTGCCAGTTCATCACCACAATAAAAGTAGTAATTTTGAAATTGAACATAGAGAAAAAAACTAAACAGTTTTATAGGGACTTGGATAAAGTCGATGTAATCTTTCACAGTCCTTCTCTGGTACATATTTTAACAACCATGCGATTATTAATGATAGAGTCGACCTCACCGGGATAGGAACTCACATCAAATAGCCTGTTACCATCCTTATAATAAGAGCTGCGGCATGAGTGACTGTGTGGTAAGTAGCTTGCCTACCAACCACATGGTTCCGGGTTCAGTCCCACTGCGTGGCACCTTGAGCAAGTGTCTTCCACTGTAGTCTCGGGCCGACCAAAGCCTTGTGAGTGGATTTGGTAGACGGAAACTTAGCGGTTCGTCAAACGAGACCGATAGAATAAGTACTAGGGTCACAAACAATAAGTCCTGGGGTCGATTTGCTAGACTAAAGGCGGTGCTCCAGCATGGCTACAGTCAAATTACTGAAACAAATAAAAGAGTAAAAGAGTATATCTTTGAGGCTTCAATATATATTGATTAGTTGCAGAGCAAAGCGATACCAAGTTTCTTAGGTAAGTGTATACGCAAGTCATATTGAAATAAAATACCTACGGGATGTTTAGGTGCGCCTTGGATGTTTTTAAAAGATAATTAAAGGCATTAGAAATTCATAAATATGCGCGAGTCTTTTTGAAAATCAGATTATATATTAACAAATGGGATAAAATAGCAAATTTAAATAGCAAATTTTAATTTTGCGTTTCTGTGTTTATCTTAAAAATTCGATTCTGTTGATGCATTCATGGCTTATTCATATAAAGTACTTGAAGACCAGAACTGTGGCATATTTCCACGACGTACCATTTGAAATTCAGAGAAGCAAAGCTATGTAGAGATACATACCTCATCACTTTGTTAGCGAAATAGTACGAGAAACACAGTGAAAAAAATAGTGCAAAAACATAATGAGGCGAAAAGAGTAAGGGATATTTAAATCTCTCAAGAGACACAGAACCCGGGTTGAACTGACCTTCCTGCAACAATTAATTACCATCGGTAGCCATGGCAACAATGTAGCCGTTATTACTATTGCTATTTTCCTTACGTTATAAACTGATGTTGATGTGGCTGCTGCCGATGACCAGGAAAGTGAAGCCTGCTGCTCGACTTTGCCTTTCATCCTTTTGGGATCGATAAAATAAATACCATTTAGAGGGGGTCGATGTAATCGACTAGTCCACTCTCCTAAAATTTCAGGTTTTGTACCTGTACTAGAAACGATTGCTGCTACTACAACTACAACTACTACTACTACTACTACTACTACTACTACTAATACTACTACTACTACTATTGATGATGATCATGATTCTACTACTACTACTACTACTACTACTACTACTACTACTACTACTACTATTACTACTACTACTACTACTACTACTACTACTACTACTACTACTACTACTACTACTACTATTACTACTACTACTAGAGAAACCTTTACATTGTCAGAAACTGACGTAGCACATTTCTGCTCGTTTTAAACTTCAAATTATTGTTAGCTACTGTTATTTATGCTCATCCAGTTGACAATGAACTCCCCTTTTATACTAAAATAAAATACATTAACCATTCTAAAGAAAAGGGACGGGGATACAAAAAAATTGAGGGATTAAAAAGGTTAACGGGTGTTGAAGACATCACGTATGTATTTTCAATTTTTAGTCAATGACTCTCTTGAGGATATTTCTGCAGCGAAATAAATTTTAAAGCAGTGTCCCGCTCCTATGTACAAAGAGGTGTGTAGAATTAATTATTTTGTATAAGAATACAAATGTAACCCTACCTGTCACGAGATGACCGAGTCGAGAGCTTAAATAATACCCTTCACTCAACGCCAACATTACGTTATGTCTCTGTTTAAACAACCACACAGGTAAACACGCACATACACACACACATACACACAAACACACACACACACACACACACACACACACACACATATATATATATATATATATATATATATATATATATATATATATATGTATATATATATATGTCTGTATGTATACACATACACACTCTCTACTTATCTCATTTCCCCTTTCTCTCTCTCTCTCTCTCTCTGTATATATATATACATTATACATGTATATATATATATATATATATATATATATATAGGAAATATATATATATATATATATATATATATATATGTATGTATGTATGTATACATATATATTCAGACCTACACATACGTAGATACACACATATACATGTGTGTATGTATGTATGTATGTATGCATGTATGTATGTTTGTATGTATGTAAACCACGAAAGTAAGAACGTGCCGCCAGACTTAATTTCTCTCCAAACTGTCCATTCCCGAGTTCAAAAGACCAGAAATTGTCCATAGTCTGCGAGTTTGAATAGAATAGAAGAAAATAAAAAGTGAACAGTTTGAAAGTCTGTCGCTATTTTTCTTGTTAGTTTCTTTTTGTTTATTTCCTTTTTTTTTGTTATTTTATAATACTTTCTGTTTTATTATATGTGGGTTCTATATTGCTTCATTGTTTGTAAACGTGATGTTTGAGTAAACATTTGTTCAATTAGGTTATATTGTTGTTTTGATATTTTTTTGATATTTTTATTTTTATTTTATGTTTCATTCATTTTATTTTATTTCACTTTTTTTTTTTTTTTTTTTTTTTGCTTGCCAAAGTATTAAAATATGTCTTATGAAGAGAACAAGAGAACGATAGATGAATCGATTCCGACAAAGATAACAACAAACGCCAGGATGAAAAAAAATATATATATATATATAAAAAAAAGAAAGAAAGAAAGAAATGTGACGAGGAGGGTGTCTGAAACGTATGACGATATAATCAAGAGGGGAAAAAAAGGAAAGAAAGAATGAATTAGTGTCGGAAAATAGAAAAAAGAAATTTCTAAAGAATTTGTCGTTTCATTACCTTTTGCGTTGCAAGGTGATATCTTTGTCATGTCAATTGGTGCTAACTATAAACACGTATGAAGATAGCGTTACCATTGCCCTCAAGTAAATATATAAATAAATAGCTGTAACCTTTAGTACACCCGTCACCTTTGTCAAACCCACAACCAGAACAACAAGAATTATTGTAACTAATTATTCGTAGAGAATATTATGAATCTACCTTGGTTCACATAAGTTTCGGGTAGTTTATTGCCTAGCTGTACGTTTAAAATGAGCGTTAGCTCTTTTCTTCACAAGGAACGGATATAGAGTGGGTCGCCCTGCGTGGAATAGATATCACACGTCCCGCAAATCATAGATTACCATCTTGATAAAAATGGAAGATGATACAATTCTATTAAGTTCATGGGTTGGAACCATTCCGATGCTTTTCATCATAGATCGGGGAAGG
The DNA here is from genome assembly GCF_046866305.1 of Octopus bimaculoides. Classification (NCBI taxonomy): domain Eukaryota; kingdom Metazoa; phylum Mollusca; class Cephalopoda; order Octopoda; family Octopodidae; genus Octopus; species Octopus bimaculoides. The sequence goes on from NC_142932.1 coordinate 28,436,413, forward strand.
CCAGGGGCATAAATATGTGCGCGTATGTGTGCGCGGGTGCGAGTGTATGTGCATCCTTTATATATGGATATATGTATGTGTGTGTTTGTGTGTGACGAAATATAAACACATACATATGTAAAAGTAAATACACATATGTAACAGACACTCTGAGACACATTGGCTGTGTGGTAAGAGATTTCCTTCCTAACCACATGGCTGCAGGTTCAGTCCCACTGGGTGGCACCTTGGGCAGCAGTCTTTTACTATAACCTTGGGCCGATCATAAACTTTTGAGTGGATTTGTTAGTGGGAAACTGAAACAAGTCCGTCGTAGGTATATATATATATATATATATATATATATATATATATATATATATATATATATATATATATATATATATATATATATATATATATATATATGTGTGTGTGTGTGTGTGTGTGTGTGTGTGTGTGTGTGCGTGTCTGTGTTTATTCCCCACCATCGCTTGGTGTGTTTACGTCTCCGTAACCTAGCGGTTCGGCAAAAGAAAACGATACAATAAGTACTAGCTTTACAAAGAAAAAGTCCTGGTGTTGATTTGTTCGACTAACGATGGTGCTCCAGCATGGCCGCAGTCAAATTACTGAAACAAGTAAATGTATTATATATATATATATATATATATATATATATATATATATATATATATATATATATATATATATGGTGGTGGTGGTGGAGGTGGTTGGAGTTAATGCTCGTGGTGGTAGTGAAGATGTTGATGATGATGAAGAAATTGCAGTAGTCCTAGCGTCGCCATCTTAAGTTTATCACACCAGGAGAAGTATTTTACTCTTACCACATCTCGCGCCTACTTTTTCTACAGGTTTATTTACTGGTTCCATAACCTCAACGACTGCTATGACAAACACAATCAGAGACGTATTGCTACAGTTGCAGTTTAAATAAGGGAGTCGTTATCCGCTTATAAATAGCTACAAAATATCACTGAATATATTCACTGTTTTCTTTAAACCCGACGGCCACGGTGGATTAGACAATTGTAAATACCCTGTGTCTGCAAAATAAATGATAATCTTGACTGTAGCATCTTTAATCGAAGATCTTCTTATACAAGTCTAAGCTGATTTTAAGCAACAACAAGGGAAACAACTTCCGTTAGATCAAGCAAAATGGCGCATGAAACACAAGTCTATAGTTTTTATATAATTACACGTATTACTTACAGACGTGACATAGTTGAATTTTTAAGAAGCTTGGTTCGCAATCAAGGAGATTTTGGTTCGATCCTGCCATTAGGTAAGTTAACAATTGTCATTTACCACATGCTTTCTTCCCCACGAGTCTTCTTAGTGAAATTTTGTACTAGGTGACCTTAGAGGAGATCACCCTATCGATCAGACATCATATTTAATATGTGGCTGTCTTGCCAAATTAGGGATGCGTATTCTTGAGAACTATCCTTTCTATTATAGGCACAAAGCCTGAAATTTTGGAGCGGGAGTGGGCTAGTCGACTACATCGACTCCATTACGCAACTGGTACTTAATTTAACGACATCGAAGGGATGAAATGCAAAGTCGATCACAGTGGAATTTGAACTCAACGCATAGCGACGGACGAAATACGATTCTGCCACCTCGCCGCCTTGTATTCTTCAGAATTATGTTAAGGGCACAACGTTTCGGCTGATATACCCTCCAACCTTCATCAGGTGACTTGTAGAAATTTCGAACCTGAGTTCTCATTCCTAAGGTATTTTTGATGTTGTTATTATTATTATTATTATTATTATTATTGTTCAGTAGTTTTATTTTTATAACGTGCTTTCACTTCACTACCGAGCGCAGCTCTGTGCGCCTTGGGTATGTGCTGTGGTTTGCTGTGGTGCTCTTATGTTTACTGTATTGAAAGTGCTTTGCGTAGAATGTGTGCAGTACCCAGTAGTGCAATTTTCTGTATGTTATATATATTTGTAAGTCCTGCTATTTTTGTTATGTATTTGTCTGAATATTTTTTTATTATACCTAAGGCACCTACTATGATAGGAATTGTTTGTTTTTAGATTCCACATTCGAGTTATCTCTATTTCCAGGTCTTTGTATTTTGAAAGTTTTTCCATTTCTTTTAGAGAAACGTTGTCATCTGCTGGTATTGATACATCAATTAGAAAGCATTTTTTTCTTCATGATCTTTGACAACTATATCTTCTCTATTTGCCTTAATATCTCTATCTGTGTTATTGGCATATCCCATAGTATAGTTGCTTTCTCGTTTTCTGTGACCTTTTCTGGCGTGTGTTTATACCATCTTTTTTCTGTTGTTATTCCATAGTGTTGGCATAGCTTCCAGTGTATATAGGTCCCAGCTCTGTCGTGTCTGTGAATATATTCCTTCTTAGCCAGGACTGGGCAGCCAGAGATAATATGATTTATTGTTTCTTGTCGATCTCCACATATTCTACAGTTACTTGTTATATTTCTTTTCATTATGTGTTTTTGGTAATTTCTGGTGGGGAGGCTCTGGTCTTGTGCAGCAATTAAAAATCCTTCAGTCTCTGCTTTGAGTCCTGAGCTTCTCAGCCATTGCTGGGATTTTTCTCTGTCTATTTCTTTCGCATTTAGGTTAGCCCAGTATTTACCATGTAGGGGCTTTTCTTGCCATCGTTTTATCATGGTCCGTTGCTGTTCTAGTTTTAGTTTGGATTTCATTTGTTTTATAGCTTTTGTTGTTTCTTCTTCTTTTTCTTCGTATTTGTTAGGTAGATTGATTTCTTGTTTGTATTTGTCAGCTTCCTTAAATACTGAATACAGTTTTTTGTTTTGCTCGTGTTTTGTGGCTATTTGTATTAGTTTCCCTTGCTTCTGGAGTAGGTATTTTTGCAGTCCTATGGTGGTTATTTTATAATAGTTTTCTAGCTGTATAAGACCCCTGCCACCTTCTGTGCGTTGTATATATAGCCTTTCTATGTCAGATTTTGGGTGGTGCATCCTATATCCTGTCATTATTTTTCTTGTTTTCCTGTCTATTTTACATAGTTCGTTTAGTGTCCAGTTAAGGATGTTGTAGCTGTAGCTTATAACTGGGACAGCTAAAGTGTTGATACCCATTATCTTGTTTTTAGCATTGAGCTCTGTTTTTAGTATTGATCTAACTCGTCTATAGTACTCTTTCTTTATTTTTTCTTTCATTTGTGTATGCTGTATCCTATCTAGTTCATTGACTCCTAAATACTTATATGGTTGGCTTTCGTCTAGTTCTCTTATTTCATTGGCTTTATCTAGTGTTATATTGCTACTTTTAACTAAATTTCCTCTTTTCAGGGTTGCTTTGGCACATTTTTCTAATCCGAATTTCATTTCATTTATTATTATTATTATCATTATTATTTTTATTATTATTATTATTTTTCAGGTCACGGGCATATGGCGTAGTAGTTAAGAGCGCGGGCTACTAACCCCAAGATTCCGAGTTCGATTCCAGGCAGTGACCTAAATAATAATAATAACATCGAAAAATACCTTAGGAATGAGAACCCATCACACAATCCATCGTCCGGCATCATCACTACGACCGCCGCAACCATCACAGCCACCACCGCCGACATCACAATCGCCTCCGCCATGATCACCGCTTCTGCCATCACCGCCGCCACCTCGACTTAAGTGCGTGAAGTACGGTTCTCATTTAAGCGGAGACACGTTGTAACAGGCAAGATTGATCTGCGGGCCATACCTCTTTGCTTGTCTAGCAACCTAGTTAGCATAGGACTGCTTGAAGCGATCCGCATCAACGCTGTACAACATCTACAACAAGAAGAACAGCAATAAAAACTACGGTTACAACTATAAATACCATTACCAAAAATACAACCACCAGCTCCAGTCACCACTCTACAAATACCACCACCGACAACAACAACAACGCCGCCACCGTCAGCACCACAACCACCAACATTACATCCACCCCCTACCACCAACACGAACAACAACGCCATACACAATACCATATGCAAACACTAACACAACCGATCGTGTTTTTCCAACTGTAATACAAATACCTCCGCCGCCGCGTCACCAAACCAAGAAACTTCAGTAATGTTGGTTTCAAATGTTCTCACATGGCCAGCAATTTCGGCAGTGGTAGTGGTGGTGGTGGTCGTCGTCGTCGTCGTTGTTGTAGCGTTTCAGTGATTGCATTGACCCACAGACGCCACGGTTGAACTGCTACTTAGTTTACCGACGCCAAAAAGATGAAAAGCAAAGTGGACCTCGGCGGAATTTGAATTCAGAAAGTAAAGAGGGACAAAATGCAGTCAAGAATTTGGTCCGGCGTTTTATATTTCCCGTTCGGAACCTTGAACTTCAGCAATATCTGTTTAAATTGTGTCACAAGGCTAGCAATTGAGGGCACAAGTCTATTACATCGATCCTGGTGTTCAAATGTTACCCACGCTATCGAAACCGGAAAGGGATGAAACGCAAAATGGGTCTCGGTATCATTTTAACGCAGAACGTAAAGTCGGAAGAAATGCTCTTAAGAATTCTGTCTGGCATGCTAATATGATACTTATTTCTTTAATGCCCACAAGGGGCTAAACATAGAGGGGACAAACAAGGACAGAAAAAGAGATTAAACCGATTACATCGACCCTAGTGCGTAACTGGTACTTGATTTATCGACTCCGAAAGGATGAAAGGCAAAGTTGACCTCGGCGGAATTTGAACTCAGAACGTAAAGACAGACGAAATACCGCTAAGCATTCCGCCCGGCGTGCTAACGTTTCTGCCAGCTCGCCGCCTTAAACCACAGGAATATTCGTACCCCTTTGGGTGCAATGCCTGAAATTTTAGAGGAGAGAGGCTGGTCGATTATATCGACCCGATGCTTAAGTGGAACTTGCCTTAGCGACACCAGAAGGAATGAAAGACAAAGTGGACCTCGGTAGGATTTGAACTGAAAACGTAAATTCGGAAAAAATTCCGATAACCATTCTCCAGGGAGTGGTAATGATATAGTCAGTTCGCCGCCTAAAATCTCAGTAATTTTACAAAGAGAACCATCTCTGTAACCGCCATCTGTTGAGAGCAGTTTCCACGTAACCATAGTAATTCGTATTCAAAACCATTATCGTTATAGCTTACGGCGTATACCCAACTACTAGCTCTGACTGCTAAGATTAATACAGACACCAACCGTAATATCACCCTAGTCTGTCTGCTGCTACCAGCAACACCACAGCAACAACGACGATAACAACAACTACCTTCAATAGACGCCTACACCAACTACGCCACCCTTAGTAGAAACAGCTTCCGCCAGTAATAAATTCATTTCGACCACCGGCACTACGTCTCTCCCACCACCACGATCATCATAGCCCCCATCACCACCACTACTATCACCCTCCCCCCAACGCTGCTGGTACCATCTCATAAACAGCAGCAAACACAACAATAACAACCATGAGCTAGTCGACTGCCAGTGGTCGCCAACACTGTCGGCATTACCCTAACATCAACATCTGACACCAACGCCTCTACCTGTACTACTAATACCATCAGATATACTACCACCACCACCATCAGCACCACCGTCAACACCACCACCACCAACAGAAACGTCACTGCCGTCACACCATCGCCAGCTCTAGCAGCAGCATACCTTGCTGTCAATATTGCGAGACAAGCTATGTTATGTAACCCTGAGGCTAGTATAATACATCTGTCATATGCCACCATTTTGAGATAACATATTCTGCCGCACGATCTACTTCAATCAGAATAATATTTTATACGGTACGTACTCTCAAGAGACTGGACAAGGTGCTGACAGTTTTCGAGTTTTTGTACGGCCTTGTTTTATGTTTTCTCCTTCCTCTCTTCAGATCTATTCACCAGCTGAATAGCTAAGTTTAAAAAATGTATGTGCGCGCCTGTATATATATATATATATATATATATATATATATATATATATATATATATATATATATATATATATATATATATATATATATATATATATATATATATATATATTTATATATATATATATATACACATACATACGCACTCATTTATATATATATACTTTATACACACACACACACACACACACACACACACACACACACACACACCCACACACACACATATATATATATATATATATATATATATATATATATATATATATATATATATATATGGACAATTCAAAGCATGAATAAATACTGGCTATTTCTGAGACTAAATAATGAATTATTTTAACATGAAACAATACCACATTGTTCTTATAATTTCCTTTGTAAGGGAAGGAACATAGATATGATTGAGCCGAAAATACTACATTGTTTGTTCGTATTTCCTACACCGTTAAGTAATTGAAATGAAAATGAGTAGTATGTGACTGACTACAACTCTGGCTTGTAAAAGCATCCACGCTATCTGGGCTCTGTGTCAAGCTAAATGCACGCTCTTGATATGTTATTGGGCTGATATTAATTTACCCCTTGCGCCTCTTGGATAGGAAATTGATCCTTCGATTTTAAGATATATTTTAAGTGCTCTTTAGTTTAGTTTAGATGTGACAAATTAGGCAAATTCTATTGTAGAAATCTTTTTCAGAAATAATATATTTCTAAATTCTCAGATATATTTATGCAGTAGTGATACGATGAAGTAGTTGTATGTTGTCAACATAATGTGACAGTCCCCTGAAGGGAATAATACTACTGTTAGTTAGACCTAGGAAGCTACGGCGCTTCCTGTCGGCCTTGTAAACATAAGGACACAGGAAATGTGTCAAGGCCGACAGGA
>NC_142932.1:28448222-28458222 GCF_046866305.1 Octopus bimaculoides
GCGGCGGCAGCAGCAGCAGCAGCAGCAGCAGTAGTAGTAGTAGTAGTAGTAGTAGTAGTAGTAGTAGTAGTAGTAGTAGTAGTCATACCTGCTCTTGTGAGTAGACGCATTTCTGTTGGATCCAACTTGGCCATTTTCTTTTTCGAGAATTACAAAATATCTTTTTTTTTTCTTTCGACCACTTACCAATAAAGAGCATTTATCTGTGGGAAGTTGCCGCCAATATCTTGAGAATGACAAGAAAATTTTCAGGTTTTATATTTTCTGGCATTTAAAATCTCAGTTATATCTTAAGAACATGACGCCAACAGTAATATAAATATATATATATATATGGGAGAATATACGAAAAAACAACAACAGACGAGGACAGGTGGTGTAAATAACAAAAGGATGTATTAGTATGACGCTCGGGAATACGGAAAGTCTTTGACGTTTCGAGCTACGCTCTTCAACAGAAAGAATACGGAGACAAGGAGAAAAACACGGAGAAAAAAAATTGAATAGTGTCCAGTCAACGGTCAATCATAATAATGGCTGATCATAACAATGGCTGACCGGAAGTTAGAAATTCTATATATATATATATATATATATATATATATATATATATATATATATATAAAGATAAACTTTAGTTGGAGCACCAACTCCTCCTCGCATACACTAATGTACGATTCAATGTAACTCAAAAGGAACAATATAAGGCAGTAAGTGCGGTGTAGATTCTAGGTTAATTTTTACGTGTGTGGAGCAAGACGTTCATTTCATGAGGAAGATAACGAAATATTTTACATGGTCTGGATAACGTTGTCCATAAAAGTTTTATTTGGTTTGGATTGCATGGTGTTTCAAGTCTTTATGGCCTCTTACGACAGCAGGAACACTTCAGAGAAAAGAAAACAATTTTGTTGATGGAAAACAGCAGAAGATTTAAGTGTTATATATGTGGCAGCATGAATCAGTCTAGATAGTTTTGTCCGGAGAATAAATGAAATACAAATAGATCACAAAGTTGCTGCCGTTTTAGCAACAGCGCTGGATGATGTTTCGTAGTCGGAAGAGCTCATCGTCAGTGTCAGAAATTCACCTGGATGCTGAATGATCTTCTTCTCCGGCGATTATGACCAGCGGTATGAGTAAATGCGATGTAGGAAAGAGAATAGCCAACAACGGTATATCAAAAGAAAACATAAGTCAAGACTAAGCACCATTCCAGTGTACAGTATGACTATATGAAGAGTACGAGAGATGATGAGACTGTTCAAGTCACTATCAAATATACCATGCCTCAAAACAAAATATGAAGGAAGGTGAGAAATCTCCAAAATAGGACAAAATCTTAGGTTATACAATCATGTGAATTTGTAGCCCAGCGTCAAAGGCATTATATAACCAAGGGAGTTATACGTTCGATGCCGAAATAATCCGAGAAGATCGTTTATTATAAGAGAAAACGAATATGCACCGTACAGGTTAATAGAGACCTATCCCTTGTATACTATGAGCATAACGATACGTGTACGGTGACATCGGTATTTAAGAATCAATGCAACTCAAAAGAAGGAAACCATGATTTGACTTCTCCAGAACTCAGTACAAAGAGAAACGGAAAAGTAGAACCGCGAGATGTTGTGGCCCAACCAACCCCAAATATATATTGAGCAGCCCAAATATTTTAGTTTTCTTCACGATTAAAGTTTATTATAATTGTATATTTCTGTTATTATGATAATATTTTTTACTTTGAAAGTTATTTAATTTAGTTTAAAGGCATATTGAATGTACACGCTTAATTTCACTTCGATTTTAGTCAAGTTTAATTTGCGAGATAACTATGACAAAGTAATAACACTAATCAAAGTTAGATATTTCACAGCTAATCTGCATTGCATTAATACAAAATTAATGATGAGTTGAATGATGGCCCGTTAATATCTTGTTGCAAACAAGTAAAGAGTGACCGAATTAAAGTAATGTGATTTGAAGCAGGAGAGGGAATAACGATGTGAACAGTAACGTAGTATAAAAATGTAACTATGATTTAAGTTTGAAAACAATATGCTCGTTCATGCACACGCACAGGCATGTTTGTGTGTTTGGGTGGGGGAAATTTTGGACTAATGAATACATGTCAAATAATGTGCTGATGTATTGAGTAAAGCAGTGGCACAGTTTGGATTTCATGGTGCCATCCGCAGTCGGGGTGTATTTCTTTTAGATCTACTACAGGAATTGTGCAGTGTTAGTTCAGACAATAATCAATTAAGTAAACAAAAGTTAGAATTGTTATAACTCTTTATATTGTACGACGATCGTTTCGACTCGTCTTGCATCTACATACATACATATATATATATATATATATATATATATATATATATATATATACATAGAGGTTAACTGCCCTGCAGACACAAATATCTCTTTGAAAATCAAAGAAAAAGAGGATGTGTATGGACAACTGCTTCGAAACCTTCAGCTTCTATATCAAGACTATGAATTCATACTTATACCAATAATAATTGGAGCACTAGGTTTTCTTAGTAAATGCTTAAAAAAGAACCTGGATAAACTGGGATTTTCAGAAAGAGAAATTGGCTAACTCGTACATTACAAGTGCTATCTGTGAGTGGAACAGTAAAAATATGCAAGACGTTTCTCAAGTTCCAAATGAGAACTTGTCTGTGTTAACTACATCCCAAGAATAGAGCCTTGTATCTTTGTTCAAAACTGGCTCCATCCTCGGCGCAAGATTTATAATAATTAGAAAATAGAGAGACATACATACATATGTACATAGATACAAACATATAATGAAATTTCATGGCAGTGCAATACAAGAATCTGTATGTTATACAGAAACGGTTGTTTATGACGTGAAATTCTGTTTGCCTTCCACTTTTATTCCCTCCACTTTCATCAGTATTTTCCTTTTCCTACCATTTTACAATTATTTGTTCCCTTTGCCAAAGACACACACGCACCCTTCACACATCCACACACGCGCATCCAATGAGACAAATTCATATATACATATATACATAGATATATACATACGTACATACATACACACAGCTTTGCACTGAAATCTTGTAGATGGGAGTTTATAGAAAGTACTTGTTAGGAAAATATACTTATCTAAATTCTTCTGTCGATGAAAAGTTTATAAAGAGATTCAAATGCCACAGAAGGTAGAAAATAAATTAATCTTTAAAAAGTAAATTAATCGTTTTACATTTAAATTGGATGAATGATATTTAAGAAGCATTCTGGTTTCACGCATTATGACTGGGAGAGTTAATCATAATGAAAATTATATAAATGTTTGTAAGTTATTTAATATAATTTGTCTGTAATAAGTTCACGTATATATATATATATATATATATATATATATATATATATATATATATATATATATATATATATATATATATATATATATATATATATATATATATATGTGTGTATATATATATATATATATATATATATATATATATATATATATATATATATATATATATATATATATACAGAGAGAGAGAGAGAGAGAGAGAGAGAGAGAGAGAGAGAGAGAGAGAGAGTCAAATAGAATGGAAGGTTATAATTTTCATTTCGTGTAAGCGTAGTGATACGTTCGAACGCTTGTTCGAACCATAAAATGAGCACATATCGAAATGTCAAAGCAAATACAGCTAACGAAGTGGAGTGAAGTAATCACATTCATTAGCTTACGTCTTACCCTTCTATTTGAATCTTATAGTGCAATTTTCTCTAGTAGAAACAGTTGTACGCAAATGAAAGGCATTACGCAACTCCCAAGTCTCTCTCCTTCATTTCATACATATGCACACACACTCACAGATATATATATATATATATATATATATATATATATATATATATATATACATACAGGTGCAGGCATGGTTGTCCAGTAGGAAGCTTGCTTCCTAACCACATGGTTCTGGGTTCAGTTCCACTACGTGACACCTTGAGTAGGTGCCTTCTACTATAGCTTCGAATCGACTAAATACTTGTTAGTGGATTTGGTAGATAGAAACTGAAAGCCTGTCATATATATATATATATATATATATATATATATATATATATATATATATATATATATATATATATATATATATATACATATATATATATTCCACGCTTCTATATATATGTATGTCTGTATGTATGTATAATTGTTATGTGTGTCTTTGTTTGTCCCACCCCACCATTGCTTGACAACCGATGCTGGCGTTTATATCCCCGTACCATAGCGGTTCGGTAAAAGACACCGATAGAATAAGTACTAGGCTTACAAAGAATAAGTCATGGGGTCGATTTCGTTGGCTAAAACCCTTTAAGGTAGTGCTCCAGAATGATCGCAGTCAAATCACGAAAACATTCAAAATAAAATAAGAAATAACAAAAAGAATAAACCAATATTTGTATATATATATATATATATATAAGTATGTACATGTGTGTGTATGTGTATGTGTGTGTGTGTGTGTGTGTGTGAATTTATTTATGGTGCGTTAAAGACTTCTTTTTATGAGACACATAACTGTCTTAGCTTATTGTAATTTTGCTAATTTAGCTGAACATCTTATTAGCTGACATCCAGATTGATGGAGTACTTTGAAGAGGTTCTAATAAAAACAGCTTGTCACAGCTGACTAGCACGCAAAATGATGCCCGGACGTGAATACAATTTGGAAGGTTGCTATGCGAAAAAATGCTTATATTAAACTGGGCAAAAACACTAGAGTTACATATTAAATACTTCAGACTCGTTGTGGATTAACTTGTGTGAGTGAAGTATATTATTCGCTGGCATAAGTAGGCCAAGGACTAAAATGGGAGATAATGAAATGTACTAGAGTTTAAGGAAAGACAGAACATCATAGCTTGTGGTGAAAATTCAAAATTTTCTAAAGGAAGAGCTTCTCTGGAGTTGGTGTGGTCACAGTACAGATATTCACGAAAATGTGAACATGCGCAAAATTTGTCTGTTCTTCTGCTGCTCAATGACGAACGGAAGGAAAGATGCGTTGGTGACGAAATTGAGATGTTTCAGTTGATTATCACCAACCTAAGAATACTTGAATTTCTAGTGACGTGTGAGGAAAGCTGAATCTATTGCTATATTCCAGAGACCAAGAGACAAAGTGACCAGTGGAAGCATCTTTACATGCATAGAATGATGAAGGCTAGGAAAATCAAGTCCAGATGAAGCGTCATGATGATCCACTCTTTTCGATAGCAAAGAATCATTTCCATGCACCGCTTTCCTTTCTTGCTACACGGTCAAACACGAGTACTTTGTGGGGATTTTGAGGGAGTTCAGAGTGTGATGTCGCTCCAAAAAAAAAACAAAGCTCTTTCGATCAGGTAGCATCTGCACCAAGATAATACATCAGTCCACTTGTCCATCCTGATGACGAACTACTAGGTAGACATAGGTATCAGAAATGTCTTTCCCCTTCCTTACACTCAAGATCATGCACTTTGTAACTGCTGGTTGTTTTCTAAGCTGAAGTAGAAACTCAATGGAAACCGTTTTGAAGGCGGCCAGTTGGCAGAAACGTTAGCACACTGGGCGAAATGCTTAGCAGTATTCGTCTGCCGTTACGTTCAAATTCCGCCGAGGTGGACTTTGCTTTTCATTTTTTCGGGGTCGATAAATTAAGTACCAGTTACGCACTGGGGTCGATGTAATCGACTTAATCCCTTTATCTGTCCTTGTTTGTCCCTTCTATGTTCAGCCTCTTGTAGGCAATAAACAAAATAGGAAACAGTTTTGAAAATATTGAGAAGACGAAGGTGGCTGTGACAAGGGTCCAAGACACTTCAGTTCGGCAGTCTCCCAAAGGGTCCTCACACAGGGGCTAGAGCGAGCCAATATGTGCATTGGTGTCAGTAGATCCAAGTTTGAAGGAAACTAATGCATTGTACTTGTTTAACATGTGGATACGCGGGGCTTAGTGGTTTGCGTGTTACATTCATGATCGTAAGATTGTGGTTTCGATTCCTCGACCGGGTGATACGTCGTGTTCTTGAGTAAATCATTTCATTCCACGTTTATCTAGTCAACTCAGCATGTAAAAATGAGTATTCATGCGACGGACCAGCGTCCCATTCAGTTTGGGAACTCAAATTGCTCTCCTAGAAACGTCTCAATATTTTGGGAATGTGTATCATATATATATAAATCTTGGATGTAATAACACAGGGATTCATCACTAAAAGAAATAAATTCTAATATCAAATTTTAAAATTTCTAATACAATTTTCACGCCCTAAAGAGAATATAAGCAGCACTAATTAACTGTTTCAATTTTGTTTGTATTTTTTATTTCAATAAACTACATGAGGTAGTTCCTGCGTATAATCCTCGAGGCATTGTTCTTTTGCAGCAATAATGCATAAGTTAATGGGAAGAAGACTACAGATGCTACCCGTAATTCCATATCAGCTGGTGACGTTATGACGAACTATTTTATTCCTGATAAACATTTGACATGTTGTGCATTTTAGAAATCTGTGTATACTCTTTTGTTACTTATTTCTAAGATTTTTATCAATGTATTCGTATCTTAAAAAGTAGCTGTAAAATATATACATTTTTTAAAAAATGTATAAGCATGTGCATTCTGTATGCTTCTCGATTGTATTTGTATAGTATTTCATTATCACTTTAACATATGAACAATAAGGAACTGTCTATGCCCTTGCATGGACGTAGGAAGATAAGTAGGTAGTCAGACAGGTAGGTTAGTTGGTAGATAGATAAATAGATACATACATACATACATACATACATACATACATACATACATACGTAGCTTTGTAAATATGTATGTATGTATGTCGTCTTCTATTTTGATTCGTTCTAACCGTCTTCTGAGAAAGGAGCTAGTTTCTAACAATGATAGAAAGCTCTATCGTTGAAACGCAGGTGAAGACGCAAATTCACATTTTAAAATTGAGATAAGTCTTGCATATTTTACTTGTATTTAAAATGTGTGAATTAGCTGGTTGAGTCTTTTCTTCTTCTGAAAACTCGAGATTATCCAGATTGTCAAGTAGGTAGTCAGACAGGTAGGTCAGTTGGTAGATAGATAGATAGATAGATAGATACATACATACATACATACATACATACATACATACATACATACATACATACATACATACATACGTAGCTTTGTAAATATGTATGTATGTATGTCGTCTTCTATTTTGATTCGTTCTAACCGTCTTCTGAGAAAGGAGCTAGTTTCTAACAATGATAGAAAGCTCTATCGTTGAAACGCAGGTGAAGACGCAAATTCACATTTTAAAATTGAGAAAAGTCTTGCATATTTTACTTGTATTTAAAATGTGTGAATTAGCTGGTTGAGTCTTTTCTTCTTCTGAAAACTCGATATTATCCAGATTGTCAAGTAGGTAGTCAGACAGGTAGGTTAGTTGGTAGATAGATAGATAGATACATACATACATACATACATACATACATACATACGTAGCTTTGTAAATATGTATGTATGTATGTCGTCTTCTATTTTGATTCGTTCTAACCGTCTTCTGAGAAAGGAGCTAGTTTCTAACAATGATAGAAAGCTCTATCGTTGAAACGCAGGTGAAGACGCAAATTCACATTTTAAAATTGAGAAAAGTCTTGCATATTTTACTTGTATTTAAAATGTGTGAATTAGCTGGTTGAGTCTTTTCTTCTTCTGAAAACTCGAGATTATCCAGATTGTCAAGTAGGTATGTTTCCACAAAGCAAATATGGCAATTCTAATCTGTAGAATTAGTGCAGAAACACAGAATTGTGCTAGAAATGTTAAATTGCGTATAGAAGATGGAAATTTCAGAGCAGTTGTCCATATTTACCGCTTTTATCTTTGATTCTCAAAAAGGATTTCACATCAGCATGATAAACAACTATATCCATCCTGTTGTTTACGCTTGCCAGATGTGTTGTTTACAAAGCGCATTGAGACCAGCGAGATGTAACACCATCTGATGCCTTGGTCGGTAACGTGATCACGTAATATATATATATATATATAAACATATGTGTGCATATATTTGTATGTATATATATATATATATATATATATATATATATATATATATATATATATATATATATATATATATATATGTATGTATATATATAGATGTACATACAAACAGTTTGGCTGTTTGTTTCCTGGAGGCTGACAGAATGATGAACAGAGATAAGTACTGGCATGAGTACTGGTACTACAAATGCATTGTGGGATATTATCTAGATATATTTAGAGAGCCAATTGTCCAGTATAATGTTCACAAGGCACTCTGTCTTTTTTCGTATGATATGTTTTTATCAATACCTTGGTATCTGTAGCATTCTCTGTATGGAACAGGAGAGAAAAAGAGACCGGTGAAGTACGGGATTGGGATCTGCGGGACAGATTTTTCACATTCAACAATCAAATACGAAAGTTTCGCGGAGGAATTCTGCCTTAAGTACGCCATATAAACCCTCATAACTTTTTTTAGGTCTTGAAATTTCAGAAAATTTTCTCGAATTTGTATTCTACACACCGGAATTCACACTATTATGACAAGATTTTTTTTCTTTTTCTTTTAGATTTTGGAGTTCTTTTAATTTTTCGAATTAAAAAAATTGTTCGAAATTACTTTTATTCTTTTGGTTACTTTTCGAAATTTTCTTTTCAAATCACTGTTTAAAATCCGGACTGTTCGAATTTGTGGCTTAAATCTCAGCAATAGACCAATAAGTCTGTTTATGGGAAGGAAGATAATAAAAAATCTCAATACGTCAAACTGACAAACAAATGAGGAAGGTACGAGGTGATCGTGAGAAGTGCTAAAAATAACAGCTAAGTAGGCCTTATATCACGTACCAAAACTTCTTTTTTGGTTTTTGCACAATCGTATGAATTCTGGTGTGCAGAACACAAAATCGCAAATATTTTCTGAAAAACCCCACACATAATAAATTTATAAGGGATTATATGGCGTGCGGAAAGCCGAATCCCGCTCGTTTCTCTTGGCCAAATCCCATTCCTATAGCAGCTGAAATTGTTAACAGAAACTCTTTTCATTTTGCAGCATTGTTAACGAGGCATGTATGCGTGCTTGTGGATATGTATGAATATATATAGAGAGAGTGATACAATGGAAGTTATTTTCACATAGAAAGAGAAACAATTAAATATCGGAGAGACTAAGCGGTGTAAATGATGAGGCAAGCCACAAAGTGTTATATATATCTTGTTGCAAAAGATAACAAGGACGTTCATTTCTTATGTTACTTGTTATTTTATGGATAACGATTTCGCAATCCACGCTCTTACAAATCTAGAGTTGTGAAATTCAAAGCAATGAATATATTATAGGCATATTTGAAATGGTTTAATGAGATGCATATTTATATATAAACGTACACGAGCATTCAAGCAGATATCTATAAATGCATAAATGCACACACAGTCGCACACGCACTAACATATACATATACGTACGCGTGCAAACACACACACGTACACACACAAATATAAACAAACACGTACACATACATATATATAGTTAGGTATTCATGCGCATACAATTTGTCAGAATCGTTACACATATGTATAAACACATGATGCTCAGGGGGGAATTGAAACGAACGAATGCATTAGCACATATTTATTTAGTTAGTTTCAATACACTTTCCAGCTATAATCTCCCGCAATCTTCATTATTTATCGATTGAAAGAAGAGGCCATATTTGTTTTCGATAGAAACCAAGAAGCACCATCATCTAATATTTTCGTAAAGATTTCCATCTTTAAACACTGCGGAAGATTGCACAGGAAGCAAACACAGACACACACACATGCATACACTCACAAACACACACAGAGAAACACAAACACACACACACACACACACACATATATATATATATATATATATATATATA
>NC_142932.1:28460722-28488222 GCF_046866305.1 Octopus bimaculoides
TGATTGAACTGGAGCAATGTGAAATAAATTACCCTGCCAAATGTCAGGTTTCGCCTCGGAGAGTGTGAAAAATCATATAATTTTGGGCCACATTTACATCTCCCCGCATTTTCTTTCTGTAACAAGCCATGTGCCTTACCTTGTGATGGCGTGCATCTTGATAAAGTCACTGAAATCCAGATAGTGTTATTATGCGCGATGATTCTTTCACAGTAAACATCAAGAATTGATATAGTCTATCACGCATGTTCTTATGAGTGAAATTTTCCCATGTTCAGACGACACAATCTTATAGAAGAATGTACATGGCTAAGGTGGAAATGAATATCATCGAATTCTTAAATGTCATTTGGTAAAAAGTTTTTACGTAAGCGACGCCACATTTCTGGGGGTTTTTTTATGGAAAAAGTTCCAGGAAGTTGAGAGGAATATATTTGTATTAATACAGATATACCCCATATTTGTTGTCACAAGTGCTGTGGTTTAATCCAGTAGGTTAAGCCATCTTTTCTTGCATATTAAGCAGAGCAGACAAATATAGTTTTGGTTTTTCATGTATCATGATTGTTTTGCCGTAGGTCAATATGGAGACCCAACCCGTCTAATTCATTTTATATATAACTGTATCATCACTAGTAGTTCGAATGTAAACACAAACATAAATTTATTACATTTAAATAAATTATTTCACTCGATGTAATAACAGCTGCAGTTGAAAATTAACCTTCTACGCGCGTATATGGCATTTGAAATACCATAAAACTTAACGAGAGGTTATCTATATATAAGCATTTCAAAGAAAATTAAGTATATCAGATCAAATACTTGTGCTGCATTTTTCCAGCATTCCTTTGTAGCAACATAATATAACTAATTCTCAAAGAACTCTTACTAACGATTCAGTAACCGTTTATGGGTCTGTATGCTGAGACTATATGATCTATATCACTAGTAATATTTCTCGCTCAAAATACTCATAGCAACCTACAACACAGATTTACAAGATATGATTGTTAGTTCATTCCACCATAGAATTGATGATTTCGATTTAAATTTTCCAAAGTTATAGGCATATTTACAGTTATACGATAACTACAGTCCATGGCAAAGGGAATATTCTTCTTGTATTTCATCTTAATAATCACTTCTACAAGTTTTTTTTTCTTCTGTCTTGGACCTGTTACTTATGTTTTACTTAGAAGGAAAGGTAATATCTATGCTTCTTTTACAGAATCTCTGAGACAGCCATCAGGAAGCGATGGAGGAAGGGAAACTAAAACTAAGACCAGAATGCCTTCAACAGAGTGATCTCTGCCATAAACATCCGAAGATTATGCAAACCATCAGACTTGGATTTGGACTATGAATGCAAGGAACCGCATCAAATAACCGAGAACATACGGTCTGATGTTCTACATTCTCCCCCAGTATACCCCTACTACTTTCATGCTTTTTTATCAACTCCGAAAGGAAGAAGACAAAGTTGACCTTATTACCCACGTCTTGTCTGTAATTGATTTGCAAAAATTTTAGGATACTGTTAACAACGTTAATCATGCCAGTCACGAAGGACTTGAAGATCCTGTTGAGTTACAATCACTTTATCCAGGAGAAGCGTCGACACACGGCAAAATAATAAATCAATAAGAAAATTTTATACATCCTATAAATGAATGTATCACAATTTTATGTTTTCCTTGTAACGCTGGCAAAAGATAAATTGAAATTATCGTATCATTTCGTTGTCAGGTGTTCCAGAAGACAAAGGCAGTTAGCTTGCAGTATCGTTAAAATGCTTCGCAGCATTTCTTTCTGGCTTCACGTCCTTATGCCACCGAGGACAACTATATCTTTCATCCTTTCGGAGCTGATAAAATAGGCGTCATTTGAGCAAAAGGGTAAATATAACAGACTAACACTCGCACTGTAATCTTCAAGCGTTTTGTATATTATACACGGTGTCCACAAAGTCTGGGTGCATGGAGTAAATAAAATCATAGCATAAACAATTGAATATAAGAAATAATAATTTCTTAAAGTATGTGTTAATCCCCATGTGGGTACATGGAGTAAATTAAATCATAACATAAACAATTGAATGTGAGAAATGATGATTTCTTAAAGTATGTGTTAATCCCCATGTACCCAGACCTTGTGGACACCCTGTAGAATGAAAAAAAATCCAAAAGACGCTGTTTAAACGTTAATGTCTGTGACTAGCTCCATTATTTTCGCTTAAAATCCCCGCTTTACATTGAACTCTGTTGCTATAAAAAATGTCTTTTTGTTTATTTGTTTCTTCGTTCCACAATCAACAAGCCTTAAGAATACTGCATTATATCAGCGGGCACGAATATTCTGCGATACGTCCGTAAGGCCACCTGCAGCGCCCCGTGCATGATTGGGGAGTTTACTTTCTTAGTGATATGCTTCTCGACGTATTCTTATGGTACATTCATTTCACACGACACTTCTAGTAGAGAGTCCAGCCAACCAAAATTCTGTGATTGACTTCTGACAGAGAAGAAAGAAGATGATATATACTACAGATGCAAACACATAGATACACGCACACACATTTACTCATTTATACTTGTTTGAAAGTGTCTTAGTATAAGTATTCATACACAAATCCACACACAAAGAGAAAAAGAAAATGGTGTTTTGGCTCAAAATTAAATTTTCTCTTTCTTTTAAAAAGAGATCGATATAATATGCAGCAGATTGAAATAGGTGCCAGGGTCGATATGATCGGGTGAAGATGTGAATGCCGCAGTGCAATCACAGACTCCACTAGAATACTATTTTACTTGATATATTTACCGTGTAATTCCTTCTGTGTGAATTGATAAACAAACTGAATGTTTATATATACATGAATGCACATGTGAGTGTGTGTGTGTGTATGTGTGTGTTTATTATGCATATATATATATATGTACATATTATATATATATATATATATATATATATATATATATAAATATATCATACTATATTTACATATAGGCATAGGAGTGGCTGTGTGATAAGAAGCTTGCTTCCCAACTGCGTGGCAGCTTCGGCAAGTGAATTCTACGATAGCATCGGACCGACCAAAGCCTTGTGAGTGGATTTGGTAGACGGAAACTGAAAGAAGCCCATCGTATATATGTATATATATATATATATATATATATATATATATATATATATATATATATATATATATATATATATATATATATGCATATATATATATATATATATATATCTGTATATCTGTGTGTGTGTGTGTGTGTGCGTGAATACGTTTGTGTATTTGTGTGTTTGTTCCTCCAACATCGCTTCACAACTGATGCTGGTGTATTTACATCCCCGTAACTTAGCATTTCAGCAAAAGAGACCGACAAGTACTAAGCTTAAAAAGAATAAATCTTGGGGGTCGATTTGTTCGGCTGAAGGTGGTGGTCTAGCCTGGCCGCAGTCAAATGACTAAAACCAGTCAAGAATATAGGAATAAAAGAACAAAAGAATACATATCTATTTATATCTATTTATATCTAGTTATATCTAGTAATCTAACCTCACGCAGAACCAAACACACACATACACACACACAAACACACACACATATATATATATAGAATGTTATACGTATATACGTTTCTGTGGTTGTGCGTATGTGTGTGTGTACGTACGTGTGTGAATGTATGTTTATGTGTATGTATGTTTGTGATTGCTTGATTGCTTATGTGTTTGTGAGCGAGCTTACTGCGATGAATCACTATAACCTCTATGTATCTCAATAATTGTGCACATTGAAAATCATATGACACGTAACTGATAAATTATTAAAATGCTTATATAAAACAAACGTGGATGCATTGGAAAGTCAGGGAATAATTTCACCTTATGAATTCCTTCTAAATATATTGGCATTTTTAATATACTGACTGTTAGCAAAAGTAGACATATAAACGCAGTTACACATAAACAGGTAAACAAGCAAACAGACGTCTATGGATGCGTTTGTCTATGCTTGAGTATGTATCTTTGTATAATCCTATACCCACATTTTTAAAGATAATCTTGGGTATGGCGACAAATGCAGGTAATGGATTGCACTAACACTCACACATACATACCCACACACATATACATACATACACACTCACACACAAACACATGGTTGTATATATTATATGTATATACACGTGCATGTTGGGGCGTGCGTATGCATGTATATATCCATACATCTTCATATGTACATACGCACCCATATAATTATGTATGTACGTGTGGGCATTTTGGTGGCGCTGTGGATGTGTAGTTTTGTTGAAGACTTTTTAAGGCATCGTCAATTTAATTAATTCTGCATCTACACAGTGTAATGAATAATAAACTCCAAGAAAATTTTCCAATTCTATAAGTAAATTCTAATTTTCACTCATTTTAATTAAATCCAGTTTTGTTTTAATTTATCTTTCGTAAATTTTTTTTTTCAAACATGCAACTCTGTACGATCAATATCAACGGCATCGTTCTTATTAGCTATATATCCATTAATATAAATCTTTGGCAATTTCGTCTTGCATAACAGCGCTATCTTTCATTCCGTTAACGTATTTCGGCTACGTAGGCGTGGCAACCTAATTAATAGCTTTGCCTACTTTTTCTTCCGTTCCAAATCATTATATTTATTCGTATTTACATTTTTTAAATAATTATGCGTAAATATCGCTACCAAATAATATCAGAACTATCGCGGGTAGCTCCTACGCAACTGCAGTATCCAAATCAACAAATCACGAATTAGGCCCAAGTGGAAGCGCGTGGCTTAGTGGTGAGGGTGTTGGACTCATAACTGTACGATTATGGTTTCGATTCCTCCACTGGGACGATGCATCGCTTTCTTTAGTCAAACACGTCATTTTACGTTTCTCCAGTTCAATCAGCGTGCAAAAACGAGTAATCCTGCAATGGCCCGGCGTCTCTTCCAGGTGGGTGATTTATACGCCATAAAACCAGGAAACCAGCTTTTATTAGTCGGCAAGACTGGAGAAGCTAAATTTGCCTTTACTTTATTATAGGCCCAAGCATGGCTGGGTGCTTAATCCCGCTTAACAAGTATGTGACTGCGAGTTCAAATCCTCTGTCTGGCACGTTGGTTAAATGTCTTATGCTAATGTATTGTCAATGGATTTGATACAAGGCAAATGTGTGTGTATATATATATATATATATATCCTTGTTGCTTATTTTGATAATATATATATATAGACAGACAGACAGAGATGCATACGAAGGATGATGAACAGTTTCTGGCTTTGGGTAAAAGAAAATATAGGAGGAATATGTAATTATGATTTTATCCAATATATTCCCCTCTCGAATTCACACACGTATCAACGCAGCGTTTATTTAGTTTTCCTAAGCCCTGTAAATGAACTCAGTAGTTTAGACCTCCAGCCAGACCTTTCGCGACGCCCTTAAAGCCAGGAACTTTTGATTCAGCCGAATTTATTTCATGTCATTTTTAGTAACACTAAGGCAAGAAGCTGGCAGAATATTTAGCGTCCAGAATAAAATGTTTCGCGTCATTTTTTTCTGGCTTTACTTTCGAAAATCAAATACGATCGAGGTTGACCTTGCCTTGCATCCTTTCAGATTCGATAAAATAAGTTTTAATCAAGCAATCGATTTACCCTTTTCCTCAAAACTGCTGACCTTCTGCCAAAACTGGAGACCATTATCATTTAGGCCACAAGCTGGCAGAATCGTTTCCACTGGCAGAATCGTTCTGAGTACTTTTTCCCGTTATATCTTTTCGAGGTCCATTGATATGATTGACTATCCTTCACCCCACACATTTCAGTCCTTTTCCCTGTAGTAGAAATTATTATTATTATTATTATTATTATTATTATTATTATTATTATTATTATTATTATTATTATTATTAATACTAAGGCGTCGAGGCGGCAGATCGTTAGCACGCCGGGCAAAACGACTAGCGGCATTTCGTTTGTCGCCACGAACTGATTTCAAATTTCGCTTATGTCGACCTTGCATTTCATCGTTTCGGGACCGATAAAATAAGTACCACTTGAGTACTGGGGGTAAATTTAATCGATTTACCGCCTCCCCCGAAATTGCTGGGCTTGTGCAAAACATTATTATTATCATTGCTATGTATGACAAGTATTGTATCCTTATCATATTGGCTCGTAGCATATTATTTTATCTCCTATTACCGTATTTACTATCATATAACTTACATAGCGAGGCAGAATCAACGGACAGACATGAAGACAAAACGACGAATTTAGCTCCTTTGTTATTTCTCTCTCTGTTCTCACTTTCATATATCTCTTTCATTATAGCAGAGTCGATAAAGAAAGTACCATTGAACCAGCTGGATCAATTTATACTTCAATCTTTCCTGACCCAAATGTTTGGTCATGTGCCAAAGTTAGAAATCAATAAACCAATAGCATGATATATATTTCATACCCTATCATATTTAATTATATTTAATTATATAATATCATATTATATAATCTCACATTATATTATATTATAGAATAAGATAGTGCAACATATAATATATTATTGGCAAAATTACTAACAAAGTAGGATGATTAACGTTAATGAAGTTAACCCTTTAAATTACTGAACCTAGACATCATTTATTGGAACATATTCATAATAAAGTGATGCAAGAGGAAAACGAAACTGAATATGGTCACCAAATCGTTAATCTTCTCACCGTTGATGCAATTAAAATGCAATTAGTGGTTTTGACTTGATTTCAAAAAGCGAAAACTGTTCAAATCACTTGTCATTTGGTATGTAGAAACTCAAACGAAATGCAATTTATCATATATCATGCAGTGAGATATCTGCATATTTAACGTTTGGCGTTATAAAGTACCGATATCATTTAGGTTATCTCAGATAAGGTCAGTGTTCATAATACTGATATTTCATAGTAAAAGCGATGATGAGCAATGATTATAGTGAAACTGATAATAAAAGTGAAAGTAACAACGTAAATACTCGCTGTTGATGTTAATTCTTGAGACAATAATGGTATAATTGGAGATAATATTTCTCATGTTTCTGACGATGTAGCTGCTGGAATTGAAGAAGACAATGGTACTGCAGCTGCTTGTGTTGACGATGAGGATTCTGATAGGTAAGACGATATCGATGATGACGATGATGATGATGATGATGATGATGACGACGATGATGATGATGATGAAGGGAATGTCAAAAACGTGAACAGCAAGAAACCTCTAGGAGGAAAATTGTATCCATGGATAAAGGCGTATCTATATATAAAAATATATATATAATGTAACCTCGTGGGCATCGGTGCCGATTTTCTCTTCCTCCGTTTTTCCATTCTTTGAACTTTCCGTCTTTCCGACATATATATATATATCTGTAGACACGCACCTACACATGTATGTGTGTGTGTGTGTGTGTGTGTGTGTGTGTGTGTGTGTGTGTGTGTGTGTATGTGTGTATGTGTGTGTGTGTGTGTGTTTGTAGCCTTGTATTCCCCCACAACTACTGCGCTTCCTATTTTTCCCCAACCAAACGACCGATTTCTTGTCCATCACGTGGTCGATTTCCTGTTCACCATGTGGTATTTTCTAACTAAATGTAGTCGCTGAAATACTAATATTATACTGCTATACCGCGTGACTTTTATCGACCAATCGCGGGCTAACGTCCAACAGTAAACGTTGACACACTTCAACCGAACTCTCATTTAGACTCCAATCGCAATACACTTCAGGCGCACATTACCAAGGAGTCTAAATCAAACTGTTTTCACACACACGCACTGGCACACATATATATATATAAATATATATATATAGCTGAAATTTATAGAAAAACAAAAGATGAAAACAGGTGTATGAACAATAAGCAAGTGTATTAGTTTGAGACTCTGGAAAATGAAAAAATGTTTCACCCTTCGAGCTTATGCTCTTCAACAGAAAAGAATAAGTGAAAATAAACAGAGAGAGAATAAAAAAAATGCATATATAGATAAATATATATATACAAATGTAACATTCAACGATTTAAAGACTCATATAAATACGATGTGACAGAATATTGGTAATTGTATCTTTGCGTACAATACTATTTGCGATGCAAGAATTTGTCATCTCGAAACTTCACCCGATATTCTGATGGTTCAGTAGCTGAAACTTTTACAGATTTGTCCAGACTAAATCACCGTCAGATCATGTTGAAGTCACAACTAAATTGGATAGGTTTTCAGATATTGTTGAAGTGCAGCCATGTTTCGTAATTGTTTTGCACCATTTCAATCATCAATATTTTTCGGCATTTCGATCGGAGTTCCAATGACAATAAATATATTTTTTTGCGTCTATGATATCGAGTTTGACAAGTAAAAATATTTTGAAAGAAGATTTTCTTCTTAGAAAACGGTCTCGAGATGAGGAAATTGACTATAATTTCGTTTGTACGAAAAGGATTTGATCAAAATCCAAAATTCCTACTCAGCGGTATCTTATCTGAAGCCAATATGGAGAGTACTTTATTGCCGCATCATATATCAATGTTTAAATAAATCCAAAACTAATAACTATTCTCAGTTCCTGTCATTCAATTTCTGGATAGGTCAAACATAATTCTCTATTCAATATACAAATTGTTTGCTATCTTTATTTCTACATTCAATGTTGCAGACCTTCTTTCGGATTCTGATGGTCATAAGATCCACCGGGTGGTCTGAATTTGCGTTGCCGGCCTTTTTTTACTTTTCAATGATGACCAAAGCCAAACGGTCAACGCGGAACTCTATGTTCAACAGATGGAATGACTTAACGCGCCTATTCAAAAGAAAAGACCTGATCGGCAGCATGGAGATCTTCTCCTGCACGACAACGCCCGCCCTCATATCGCCAACATGACCAAGGAAACCATTCAAACACATGGCTGGGAAGTGCTGCCACACCCGCCGTAATCTCCTGATTTGACACCAACGGATCTCTACCTCTTTCAATCTCGTTCAAATGCTATGCGTGGAGCTTCGTTCAATACTGATGAAGAATGGAGAGCTTGCTTGGATCAATTTTTCGAGTCGAAATCAGGTGATTTGTACCAACGAGGTATTGAAAATGTTGAACGTTGGGAAGAAGTTGTAAACAACACGGGTGAATACATTATTGATTAATTAGTTGCTATTTTCTATTAAACCTTTTAAAAATTTTAATTAAAAAAAAAAACAGTAGGAACTTAGTTGCCAACCCAATTCTTTCTTGTTTTCTCGCTTATAAACTTGAATTACTGGGCCTAACTGAAGTTATTTAGATGAATGTCTTAGAACATCATCTCTTTCTTCTATGTCTATCTTAGTATATTTAACTTTCCATTTCTTCATTTCTTTCCTTCTAATCTGCCCTTTCCGTTCTCAGCTTCTACCTTTTCTACGTCCGCTTTGGTTCTCTTTTTCATTCTTATGTCACGTTATTTCGCAGACATTATCTCGGTCATTCCTTAACGTTCTTAAGGACAACTTAGGAACCTATATTCTTGCAATCTGTCTTCTTACAATGTGTCTTCTTTCACTGCAAGACTAAAACAATATATTTATTAATCTTTTTTTATTTTCCGATGTAACTTTTAAAACTACATCATACTCTTTTCATTTTTGTGTTCTGAATATCGCAGTCGCAGATATTTGATATATAGTTTTGAACTCTTTCATAAATGTAACTAAATTAAAAAAAAAAAATCCGTTTAAAATACTATTGATTTCTGTTGAAACATCTAAAAAGCGATACAAAGACATCAAGCCTGCTAGCATTTTTATGAAAGCAGCTGAAATTAGCCATTTCACGTGTAGTTTACTCACTTATTTCAACTGTTATGTCCTCACATTATTTGTATATTATTTTATACATACATCCCCCCGTGTATATCTATCTATCTATCTATCTATCTATCTATCTATCTATCTATCTATCTATCTATCTGTCTATCAATCTATCTACCTATCTTCTATCTGTCTATCTATTTGTCTATCTATCTGTATCTGTTTCTCCATTTATCTATCTATCTATCTATCTATCTATCTATCTATCTATCTATCTATCTATATATATATATATATATATATATATATATATATATATATATATATATATATATATATATATATATATATATATATATATAGATATAGATATAACTCTTTACTGGTTTAAACTATAAAGTCGCGGTCATACTGGAGTACCACAGTTGGCTATGTGTTATATCTTTATTACTTCCCTCTGATGTGTGCCATTTGGTGAACGACTGATTTTGAACCTTCTGCTCTCGTCTGTGCTTCCTGCCGCGCGGTAGTCTCACCTGGAACCCTTGATAGGTGAAGATCCCGTTTTGCATTGAAAACACCTACATCCACACCATGCAGATTTCTCAGGCATTTTGGAAGGATATTGAAGACCTGTAGGACCTTGAAGCTAAAGCTGTTGCAATATCTGGTCCTGGGATCTGTTGGCACTCTGCAATGGCACCCCGTTCTGCTGTTTCTGTAACTTTCAGTGTTAAAGTTTGGTACAAGGCCTTACATGATTTTCCAGATGCATATCATTGCATATCGTTCCCACGTCCTTTCTAAGGAGAAGAGCCTTAACTCTTTCACCCTATCCAAGTTGATGATTTTGTGCATTGAGACGATTTTCTTTGAGTAGCTTCATTAGATTGCTTAGAGTTCCGCCGTTAATTTTATACTGTGTGATGACCATAGTTGGAGATAGTATTCCAAGTGGGTGAGGATATACGTCCTCCAAAGGACCATCGTACTTACCTTTTCAAGTCAAACATTAAATAAACATATTTTATTTTGCCAATGAAGTTTTCGCATAACCTCATTACCGAATTATTTCATTAAATTCCAATTATTCTGTCTTAATGAGAAAAGAAATCATATAAACTTATATGTGTGTGTGCGCGTGCATATATACATAAATGCTTGTGTGCGCGCGCGTGTTGTATGTATGTATCTGTAGCCGTTTTTTAGTGTAATTATTTGTGAGACTGGCAGCAAGCCATCAAGTCATAAATAATATGTGGTCGCGTATCGTCTACTAAATTGAACTCTGTGGAAACCTTATATTTGTACGAACTAATTAATGAGTTTTGCAACGGTTTTTCAACCTGCTAGAATTATATTTAAGATCTTCGTTACCTCAAACCTTAGTTTCTTTTTTAATGTACTGCCATACTTTAGTGCTAACAAAACGAACTAGCTTCCTCACAGTCACATGTCAGTGTCTACAGCTCCCGAACCTGAAAATTGGGTGCTTGTATGTATGTATGTATGTATGTATGTATGTATGCATGCATGTATGTAAATCGATTTAAAGACTGT
Source organism: Octopus bimaculoides (assembly GCF_046866305.1). Taxonomy (NCBI): domain Eukaryota; kingdom Metazoa; phylum Mollusca; class Cephalopoda; order Octopoda; family Octopodidae; genus Octopus; species Octopus bimaculoides. The sequence continues at coordinate 28,472,133 of NC_142932.1, forward strand.
GCCAAGTCCTCATTAAAGGCGTGTGATATGCAGGACACTGGCTGGGAGAACAATGCCTGTCATCGCCACGGATGGAGGAAGCAGGTTAAGGAGGGAATCAACGCTTTTGAGAGAGCACGTATCCAGCATGAAGAACTTAAAGACGGGTCTATAGTGAATGGGGAAAGCTTTTTCTGCAATGTTTGCAGTCGTGTATGCTTGTCAAGAGCAGGGCTCATGTGCCACCAATTGAGCCGCAAATGCAAAATATATGTTAGTCCTAGAGCGCACAATGTTCATGAAGGTCGGCAATGGTCTTCCTCGGTCACGAGTGGACGGCCATCAAGTATGTATGTTTGTATGTATGCATATGTGTATAGATGGATGGGTGTATGCATGCGTGCATGTATAATTACATACGTACGTAAAAACATACATACATACATACATACATACATACATAGATGCATACGTATATATGGAATGGTACCAAGCCGTCTGGAGTGACGTATGCCTGAACTAGTGCTCTTGTGGGGAGAACACAAATCCTTCATTCATACACTACAAATGATCATAATATCAGGGACTCATAAAATCTGCAACACGTTCTTATGATTGATACTTTACGTCACAATACTATTACTAGGTAGGTGGTCGATCAAAATTTATTCTAATTCAAAAAGAGAATATGCATAGATATATACATACACGCACACAAAAAAAAAAAAACATGCATGCATATATATATATATATATGTGTGTGACATTAACTTGTTTCAGTCATTTGACTGCGGCCACGCTGGAGCACCGCCTTCAGTCGAGTAAATCGACCCCGGGACTTATTCTTTGTAAGCCTAGTACTTATTCTGTCGGTTCTCTTTTGCCGAACAGCTAAGTGACGGGGACATAAGCCCACCAGTATTGGTTGTCAAGCAATGCTAGGGAGACAAATACACACAAACACGCACACACACTAACACACACACACACACACACACACACACACACACACACACACATATATATATATATATACATATATACGACGGGCTTCTTTCAGTTTCTGTCTACCAAATCCACTCACAAGGTTTTTGTCCGGCCCGAGGCAATAGTAGAAGACATCTGCCCAAGATGCCACGCAGTTGAACTGAACCCGGAACCATGTGGTTGGTAGACAAGCTACTTACCGCACAGCCTCTCATACATGTATGTATATATGTATATATATAAATATAACATGCAATTTTGACGTTCACATACATACGTACGCACGTTCGTGTGGGGTGTATATACTGCTATATACGTAAATAGATGGGAGAAGGCATTGTACGTGTGTGTATGTGGGGGCGTAATTGATACATAAATTTATATGTGTTTCCATGCCTGTCAGTGTGTAAGCGTACGTAACTCTTGTGTGTATGTGAGTGCGTATCTCTATGTAAATCTCTTGAGCTCGTATTTATGTATGCATGACAGTAAATGTATCTTTATAGGTTAAAACATAGAAGCAAGTTTGCATATATTATATAAATTTGCATATCCCCGAATCTATATGATGTGTGTCCCATGTCAATCACGTTTATACGTTTTTACAGATTTATCTACACATATAAGTACGCTCATTGAAGTTGCACCTTTATATATGCACAAAATGCTGGTATGCATTCATGCGTCTGACTATATATACGCAATTAGATAACAAAATTATTTCATTCGGAGCAACATTAGAGGATACAAACGTACATACATATGTGTGTGCGTCTGTGTGTGCGAGTGTGTGTGAATATATATATATATATATATATATATATATATATATATATATATATATATATATATATATATATATATATATATATATATATATATATATATATAGATATATATATATATATGTATATGTGTGTGTGTGTGTGTGTGTATAGATATGTATATATATGCGTGTATATATATATGTTTATATATGTATATATATATATATATATATCCATATGTATACATGTATATATATATATATATATATATATATATATATATATGTATGTATACATATATATATATATATATATATATATATATATATATATATATATATATATATATATATATATATATATATATACATATATATATATATATATATATACATATATATATATATATACATATAAATACATATATATAAATACACACACACACACACACACACACACACACACACACATATATATATATATATATATATATATATATATATATATATGTACTGCAACCTACTGGTAGAGGTATATGTAAAAATGCATAGTAATTTGATAACTATTGTGGATATACATGAATAATTCAGAAGTCGAAATAGTGGGGAACAAAAATGTATGATAGATTAACGAATAAAAAATATCGTAAAGAATGCAAAAAAGAAAAAAAAACATAACATTTGTTTTTATAGTCATATATTTAATAAGTTTTTGTATTTTAATATCCCTGAAAAATATTCATATTTATTCTCTAGGTTCTGAATTTATCACATAATAATTTTATTCTTCATTATTTCTAGCCTTGATTTATTTCTCATAATCCACAACACTTATTCATTTTATACCCATTTAAATATATATTAGCATCAGTATGCTCCTCGGTAAATACTTCCATCATACGCACATACATGCATATTCCTATATAATTATGTGCATGTGTGTATGAGTGTGTATGTGTGCCCGTGTGTGTCTGTCCCTGTGATTGTGTGTGTACATATAATTTTGCATCGACGTATATAATATTTGCGTGTATTATATAATGTACATATGCATATATATATATATATATATATATATATATATATATATATATATATATATATATATATATATATATATATATATATATATATGTATGTATGTATATATATATATATACGTATATATATATGTATCTCTCTCTCTCTCTACGCACACACGTATTTGAATATGCACGGGTATATGCATGCATATGTATATGTGCACGAATATAAATTTTGGCACGTTTGATTTTGTGGATCAGTATGCTTGCACATCTGTGGATATAAATGTGGCCTCGTCACACAACTCAATTCATTATCACAGAAATGCCGAAGCACATCATATCAGAATCCTTGCATATGCTTAATAAATTTGCATATAAAATATTCCTTTCACTTACAAAAATGAACTTTACTAGTAAGCCTAAATAGTTTACGTAAAATGGGTAAACGCATTTATATCTGTATAAATGTGCATGCGTACAGATTCTTGATCGTGACCTTATTTCGATATTCCTCACTAAAAAAGGCTTCAAGCCCACGACCGACTGTCAGTAGTCACTCGAATTGTTCGATACTCTAGTACAGAGGTTCTCAACCATTTTTTTTATTTACGGCCACCTTTGATTACTATCTTAAGCTGGTAGGCCCCAGAGCTATTCGATGTTTAAAAGCTAGTTTTATAGAAGCTTCTTTCAAATTCCTATTTATTTTTCAAACCATAACTTGTGCAGGCTGAACTTTGTAAAATTGGAGAAAGACACCTAGATGTTTCTAACAATACATATCAATAATTACATCGAGGGCAAAATATTTTCAGGAACCCTTTAAATATTGTTGTGGATCCCCAATTTACTATTCTGTTCTGCCCCCACCCTCCCATAAGAAAATTTTTTATGTACCCTGATTGAGACTCATCGCTCTAGTGAGACGTAATTTAAGTCATACTCCGCCATCTCAGAAAATGGCTTCCAGGAGAATGTGATTCTATTTTCTCTGTACACTGGATATTCTTAACATAAAATAATTTATTTAATCACTAAATTTAATAGAGTACTAAAAAGCAACACATTATAAGCATTGATATCTAAAAGAAACAAATAACATCGGCATACGAATTCAATTCAAAAGCTTTTTCCTGGTTCATCCCTGATACATAAATATACGTCTATACGTATCTATGCAGAGAAAAACATAAAAGCAAGGACTGCAAATCATACCTAGATTAATACATTCCTTTCTAATTTTGGCACAAGGCCAGCAACTTAATACACATCTGATAAACACCCACCCACACACAGAAGTACACAGAACCTACCGAACACGCATATACACATTGAACTAATGTCATTGATTTCACCCACATGCCGAGCCCCACCTACACGCCCACTTGCACACACGGGCACCCCAACCCACTTACCCTCACACATAGCTGACATCTACGCATAGACATGTGACACCCATATCCACACACACACAAACATCTGGCATGCACACACCCACCGGTCTTGTTTCTGCTGGCATCAATCAATGTCCATTCAGAAGCTGGCCAACCATCAAGACGCTTCCTGCTTCCTGTCCATCAGGCAGTCCAAGAAGTTCTCTCTTCTCATGTAGCTGATACCTCAAAAATGCCAATTTCACTTCTAACAATAACCATGCGACCAGCTGTACCTAATAGCAGCTGTTTCCGGTAGCCACCTTGGCCTTCATGTATCACTCCAATCGGTAACCTTTGCCTGAACGTGTAGGGTTCAATTAAAAACCTGCAAAATTTTGAGCCGCATTGATCCAAATCAAACTGTTTGGCTTGACGAATCTACTCTACTCTCTATGTTTTAATACTATATTCCCAAAACGTTAAGACAAGCACCCTTAGGGTGTATCTATTTTGTTTATAAGTTCTCATAATTTCTGAATTATATAAAGTTTTATAAAAACCCTACTATATTGCAGTAACAATTTACAGACGATGCAGAGAGAGCATCCGGCTGCAGTTGTGGTAAAACGTTGAACAACGATATCCTCAGTATTTAGTTGGGTTTTTTTTTCTGAACTGAATGTTATGATTTTAATATCCAGTGAAGTAGTATTTACTTTTTACTGTTCCCTTACAATCTCATATCGTTTAATATACAACCAACAAAACAACTGGCTCGGGTAACTAGTTATAATATACAACACATATTTAGTCGAAAATTAAGATAAATACAAATATAAATTAATAGAATCGACACGTTTCACCTTTGCGTATATTTGGAATCCATCATTGTATGTTCCAAGTGCTTTGGATGCTTAACCCAATGTATCATCAAGGGAACACTTTTAATGCACACTTGTGTTCGTCTTACACATTACTATTATAAACAGTTTGTCATCAAGACAGTACCTTTGGAGTAGCTCAGGCCACTTCAAGCAATGATGTTTTATTTCTTTGCAAAAATTACTCTTTATATCGTTTCAAATATTTGTTAATGAATTCTAGACCGTACGGTTACCTTTGCGTCACATTCTTAGCAAGATTTTTATTCGTTCTCTCCTCATATTTCCTTTTTTGCGTCGCATATGAAGAAAAAAAAATGGGAAAATTCATACTTCTTATTCTATGTTAATTGCGAGATTATAAAGAAAACATTTCGTATGAGCTACCTTACCTAACGTAGCTTTTTTTCATAAAAAATCTTTTTTATTCTTAATAGATTCAGAACGCTGAAGTTGTTTTCAAGTTCCAGAAAATTATTTTTAACAATTCATTTTTCATTTATGTTGCTTTATTATATATTCGTTATTGTTAACGCAATTATGTGAAATTTGAAGAAAAAGTAAAATAGAAAGAAAAATATTACTTCATGAAATAAACATTATATCAATGATAATAAAAAGATGAATCAGCTAGATTTGCAGATCCCAAAAGATATGTTGCAATCTTTGGAAATATTGGATCATAATTTATATTCTCTTTTTTTATTCATACTACGGTAATTCTGCTAAAGGGTTGCTCTATTTATCAATGATTTTTCACTGTCTTATCAGTAAGAATACACAGGCGTTTATGAACAAAAGATTGTTCTGTCACAATGTCTTATCTGAATCGAACATTCATTATACATTATTGCTTTAAGCTTTTCACACATTGCTGCGTAGATCAGTGTGTGTACGTGGTTTTATGTATTTATTTGCCGGTCTCTCTAAGAACACGTATCGGTGTGTTCCTAGTCGGTCAATTAGCTTAGCTGCTAGAGCGTTTAACATAATAATTTACTATATATAGGTAAATATTTTTCTTGCCGTCAATTCTAAGTTCAAATTCCACCGATATCAATTTTGTTTTCCATTCATCAACCGTAGATCGATAAATTAAGGACCGCCTGGTCGATTCATAACATTTACAGTTTTTTTTTTATTTACACTCTCTCTTAACGCTACATCACGTTTTCAGTTTGTCGCATTTGTCGGCTGTAGGGAACACATTCTAAAAACAAACGTAGTAGGATTCGTCAATGCGTGACACACGTCTCTTTCAACTTGGTCCAATTCTACAAACCTTGTTTGAGCTGAATTTGAAAACCAGACAAATATGTACATGCATTTAGATATACAGCTATGTAAACATTAACACGATAATGTTATAAAAAGCTTTCTCGTTGTGCTTTCGTGATTAAATTATACCACTGAGGCTGTATTCACCAGGACCATTCAACGTAGTTTTCCTTTATTCTTCTAGTAGTCAATCTGAAAGCACCCTATTTTACTGGTGTTTAGAAATGAATAACAAACCATTTGTATATAATCCATTGTGTTCATGTGCCTTCATACATAAATGATGCCTCTACACCTGGATTTGCTTCTTTTGTAGCTCATTCTAATTCTAATTAAATCTATTATATAAGTTTCTCCATGATACTATGTAGGTATCTAACTGGGAAGAAATCTATCGATAATCACCCCATACACATGCAAAACTGTAATAAAAAAAAGGGCCATGCATTGCGTGAATAAATGACTACTGGAATAACCGTTTGTTACATGAATGGCAAAACCGTGCAGGGAACGATCAGTGAATGATGACTCAAAAACCTGTCTAATGCGATGCCGCTAGGTATGAATAACTATGGGGCTACACATATAATATTTACTGTATTCAAACTATGGTGCATTTATAATTCATTAGTATCTATCTACCAATCTATATCTATCTATCTATCTATCTATCTATCGATCTATCTATCTGTCTGTCTGTCTGTCTATCTCTACATATGTGTGTGTGTGTGTGTGTGTGTGTATGCATGTATGTATCTACGTATGTATGTATATCGTTTACTTATCCGTTATGGAAAGATCAACAACAAAAAACAACAACTCCATCTGGTGAGAGATAAATATCGTTCAATATACACAATATACAGTTATCAGCTACTGATAGTTTTATACACTGAAATTAGACAGGTTTTATAACACGCCTCATATCTCGAATAATTTTCAAGCTCTGGGCATATTGCATATGCAAGTTACAAATCAGGACAATGAAATAAGACAGATCACGAGAAAAATGAGACGAAAGTGGGTTCGAAAAGTAGAATGGGGACTAAAAGCAAAAGAAACAGGGGAAAAGAATTGGAGTTACATACCCTATGAAAGCCAGTCGTACGTCTTGATGGTGTAAAATTGGTAAAGGGCCTAAAATATGAGATACGGGCTTTTCTATTCCGAGAGCGTTGTGTTTTCCAATTCGCCAAAGAAACTTATCCATGTGTTGGCATAACCTGAAATGTTCTGATCTGGCATTCAGCAGTAGGATGGATTTTTTAGTTATAAAAAATGATATGCGATATTCCGAAGAATTTTTCTGCAATTTTCCATTACATTGTATGAAGTGTGCAGTTGCTCCTCAAACCGCATACTTAGCTAGCCAACCTAGTGGTTCTACATATGCTAGTGTGCCGGGGAGAATATACGTAGGTAGCATTGTGACTTTTGAAATTGCCTTCGCATAAGTCGATATACGATTACTCTTTTCGGTTAGGTTATCATGTAACGGTGCCGTATCGCCTACCTTATATATGACGGTGTTTAACCTATATCTCTGGTCGAGTGTACAAGATCAACGTTCTTGACAGTTACTGCTGGGAGTGAGCTCTTGCTGGGGTTTGCGAATAATAATGCTCTTCATATTGGGGCAGCAGATATATCATAATTTCATTCAGCGTCTGTAAAAGTCTTGTAGTTTTTCTGGGAAAAACTGATCCAAATAGGAGAGGAACCTTTTACCTGTGTTAGTTTTAATTTTACAAAAATTCCTCAAGCGTATTTGAATTGGTAACAAGTTTCTGTTTATGCATATCTCTAGAAAGTGCTTCTGTCCTGAATTTTATTTTAGGCGAAATTTGGACTAGCGTAGCCAATATTCTAATGATGACTGGAATGTGAGGGAGACTTGTGTCTCTTGTCAGTTCGCATCGTCTGCAAATAGTTTTTCTGATGCTGAAGAACAGATAAACATTCCTACATCCATGCGGCCACACGCGGAGTGTTTAGACTTATCTCTCTATACCGATACGTATTTCAAATGGTAACAACATTGTATATGTAAGTATGTATATGAATTTAAATATATATATATATATGTATGTATGTAGGTATGTAGGTATGTATACACACACACACAGACATATATATTTATGCACACACACATATATATATATACTTATATATAGGTATACGTTACAGGTGTTTAAAACCTCTAAGGGATGGTTAAATCAAAAGGTGCAAACTACCAACCTCTTCCCGTTATTTTTCGTCCATTTTCTTCTAGTATATACTTATATATATATATGTATAAACACACACACATATATATACATATGCACATAAGTATGCATACACGGACACACAGACACAGACACCCACATACACATATATAGGTATAAATATATGTGTTTGTATAAATAAATATATATTCATATATCTATATGCATAGACATACATACAGAAGTGGTGTAAAAAATTTATTACATATCAAATAATCCATAAATTACTGTTTTACGATTTTTCGCGCATAAGAATTATGTCTACCTATGTAATAACTCACGAGTGTGTTATTGTGAGAATTTCGGTTCATATATACATATATAATAAATGTTTCCGTAAGATGGCTAATATTGAAACGGTTCTGGGCGAAAATTATCAAAAGTTAACACGTATCACAGATTATAATATATATATATATATATATATATATATATATATATATATATATATATTATGTGTGTGTGTGTGTGTGTGTGTGTGTGTGTGTGTGTGTGTGTGTGTGTGTGTGTATACTCACACATATGTTTGCATATATTTATGTATATATTTATATATATATTTCTATGCGTATGATTGTTTTGTGTGTGAGTATTTATAGGATATGTATCTATGTATGGGTTTGTATCCCGTATGTTTATCATTGCTCTATGTTTCAACATAAGCTATATTATTTTGTTTCAAAGTACAGAAAATATATGTGTACACACACACACACACACACACACACACACACACACCAAACACGTACACCCAAATATACATACACCTATATATATATATGTGAATATTTATTTGTGTGTGTGTGTGCGTATGTATATACATACATATATATATATATATATATATATATATATGTGTGTGTGTGTGTGTGTGCGTGTGTGTGTATGTGTGTGTGTGTGTGTGTGTGTGTGTGTGTGTTTAAGGATAAAAGTGTATATCGTATGTAAAAGACCAAAATAGTAGTGCGTTGAATCACGTAACGCGAAGTTAATCGTCTGAAAAGGAAAGGTCAAATACAGTAGAATTTCTTTTGAATTCTTTACAAAATTTCTAATACGAAACTTAAACACAACAGAAGAAAGGAAAATAATAAAACGTACTACGAAAAATATTAAAAGTAAAAACAGAACAAAGTGAAATATTCGGTGTAGTACTCGCAATATATAAATATATATATATACAGACACATAAATGAATAAATATGTATATTTACACACACACACATACACACACAAACACACACACACACACACACAAACACACACACACACACACACACACACAAACACACACACACACACACACACACACACATATATATATATATATATGTGTGTGTGTGTGTGTGTGTGTGTGTGTGTGTGTGTGTATGTATACTTACACATGTATATAAATACGTATTTGTATATATATATATACGTAGAAAGAATGAGATACATTATCTATCTACCTATATATCTATCTCTCTCTCTCTCTCTCTCTCTCTCTCTCTATATATATATATATATATATATATATATATATATATATATATATATATATATATATATATATATTCTTTTTTCTGTAAATCGCCTTTGTATAACTTTTTATCCCAATTTTTATTATTAGTTAATTCAAATTTTAATTTTAATTTTGATTTTCTTTTATTTCCTTTGTTAGAAATATGTTCTCCCGTTTTATTGTGTAAATAACTTTAAAAGTAATATCACAATTTATTGATTTCCTTTATTTGTTCAATATTTATTCTTCTATGTTTTGGGGTAGGGGGTTGATTTAACTAGGCATAAAAAAATTGAAGCACAATAGTTTAAAAGAGATACTATCGATGCTGAAATTAAGTTGTGAATTTGTGGCTAAATCTTGTGGTTTTAAAAGTGATGAGACAGACTTCGTAAGGCAGGAGGATAATATCTTTTAAATTATGTCTATAAGAAGAGCCTAGTTTGGATGATATACAAAGTTCAATAGGAAACTTTTATACAAATTAGAAGTCAAATTACAATCTAGAAGGAAATAACCTTTTTTGGTTATGTAGTTAATTTTCAGCCACTGAAAATGTAGATAAAATGTAGGTGCTGCTGTGGCTGTGTGGTAAGAAGTTTACTTCCGAAACACTTTGTTTTAGGTTCACTTTTACTGTGTGGCACCTAAGGCAAGCGTTCTTTTTTTTTTGTTTTTTGCTATAGACGTGGGCGGACCAAAGCCTTGTGAGTGAATTTGGTGGATGGAAACTGAAAGGAGCCCGTCCGTCCTATATATGAATAGATGCCAATATGTGTTTTTATTTGTCCCCTACCACCGCTTCATAACCGGAATTATTGTGTTTAACTTTCCGTAACCTAGCGGCTTGGCAAAAGTTGCCGATAGAATAAGTACCAAGCTTTTAAAATAAGTTTACTGGGATTAATTCATTCGACTGGAAATTCTTCAAGGTGGTGCCCCAGCATGATGACAGAAACAAGTAAATGATAAAACCAGAAATAGAGTCCTTCTTTGTGTCTTGAGAGACAATTTGGCCGACTGACGCCCGTGCCTTAGTTTGTGCAGTCATATCTAATCAAAATGCTAAAATGACAAAATGTCTTCAAATCTGCTTGACATTAATCTTGTTTAATCTCGAGCAGGCCACTGTGCGCACCTCAGTTTCTATTACAAGATTTTCTATTACATATAGCAGGAAAAATTACGTGCGAAAAGAAATTTTACTTGCGCTGGTAGATCGTGACGTATCTATTTACAAACAGTAACGAACCGACATAAATAGATTGAGAAACAGAAGCATGACTTTGATACAATGTAGATTTTAGAAATGAGAAAACGAAATTACAGATATACCAATGAAGAAAAGAAGACAAAGAAAATTCTTAAACAAATCTTTAAATAGGAGTTACAAATGTCACTGTACCATTTCAATTTGCAACGCCAATTTATGCGAAAATTCTAAACAAAAAAAAAATTACGTAATATTTGCCGTTTTAGGCATTGAAGAGGCACTTCTTCAGACTTGCATCTGAGGCGTGCTATTATATTGAGCGTCTATCAGATGTTCTAAGGAAATTATCAGGGTGAAATAAAAACAGAAAAAAATAAAAGTATGTATGCAGGGTGATCCTGTGGGGAAGATATGGTGGGGCGAATCAAGAGGTTAGATACGTATAATGATGAGAGGGAGAAAGAGAAAGAATGAGAGGAAAACAAATCGAAAAAGGCGAAAGAGAAGTAGAAAAAGGAGAAGAGAAGGAAGAAGAAGAGCAACAGCAGAAGGAGAAGTAGATACAGCGGGCAGTGCTGCATATACTAACATGGTTTAGCCAGCCGTATGCTGGCGTTGTGTCAGTCAATACAGGTAGAAACATTGTTACCAAAATTCGTCCGATGGGAAACAATGTATTTGAACAGACAGCGGCGTTAGTCTGCAACAACGTTAAGTGAAAAGATATATTAAATAGATAACAAGACAATTGTCCGGAGTCAAAGGATGAGGATGTTAATGATGTATGTTGTGGGGAGACGTAATTTATGACCTTAGTGTGTTTTAGCACTGGGAAAGGGGTATTAATAGGAACAGTAAAAGACGAATATACATGCACAAGAATATGTACACATAGATACACATATACGTATACACACTCATGGAGAAGCAAGCACACACACACATACACACACATATATATGAAATTCACAATATATGGATTCAACTACTCACAAAGATGCTCTGCAGTGTACAATTCTACAAAACATACAATATGTAAATAATTTATTATTTATTATAAAATGTAATGCAGGAAATTATTTCTACATCTCTATGAAGCTGCGAGAGAGTTGTAGTTAGGCATGAATATCGATTTGTAAAATAAATTTCATCATTGTATATTTCTCTGTTTATAATTTTGTATATATATATATATATATATATGTATGTATGTATATATACCAGAGGCGACGTCAGGTCATCAGCTTCACTTAAGGCTTATCACAGATTTCGGCATTCGGGTTCATCACAGATTCTGTCACTCGGGCTTATCACAGATTTCACATAAGAAATATGCCTACTCGAAGAATTTGACGTTTTTCCGAAATATCTCTATTCCTAAATGCCTTATTTCTTTACATCTAGCACTATGCCTTTATCCATTTCTAAGTTAAAGGTGAGAATAAAGCAACCCTGCAAAAGACTGATCTTTACACACGGATGCACAGAATAACAGCAATGAAATAATGACAGTGGAGTGCACAACAAACCTCAGCGATCCAACTGTCACCTGTACTCGTGACGAGATTTCAGTTAGTTTTTCACTTCTACTAAGCTCATTCATATTAGCCCGATTGGTGGATAATTTTTTGTTCCTTTAAGAATATTGTAGAACGGAAATTTTTATACATTGGAATTTAAATTCTTATCTCTATAGAAAGTTATTGTTTCAAGAACACACTGAATTTGAATTACATTTAATTTTTACGATTATAGATAACAACTTTTGTAACTTTTGGGCTCCTGCGAACGACCTCGAGAGAACGTCTGCTACGAATGATACTTTGTGACACAGGGCAACTCTAAGATAACTGCTAGACGCTTAACGAAACCAAACAAAATGCAACCAGGCTTGAAAAAAGGAGCCCGAGTGATTGGCTGCAATTACATACTTGAATTAGTGTTGACATAAATTAAATCAACTTGCAAATATCAGCTCACTTTGCTAAACTTATACTCGGGCTAGGACCAACAGTCCGACTACCAGACTACCAGAGTCGCCACTATCATACACACACACACACACACACACACACACACACACATACATATATATGCATATATATATATGTATATATATATATATATATATATATATATATATATATATATATATATATATATATATATATATATATATATATATATATATATATATATATATATATATATATATATATATATATATATATATATATTTATATATATATATATATATACATATATATATATATATATATATATATATATATATATATATATATATATATATATATATATATATATATATATATATATATATATGTAGTACATCACCAAAAGAAGAACGAACACAAAAAAGCAACAACGCGAGGACGTGGTACATGTAAAGTATTAGCAGACGCTCTGGGAAGAAAAGAAAGATAGCTTAACGTTTCGAGCAGATGCGCTTCTTCGGAAATAGAAGAAAGTCCAATAGAAGGGAAGACGGAGAAAGAAAATCGCCAACAATTCACATATAAGTTAGCGGTTCTGCAAAAGGGATGATAGAATAAGTACTAGGCTGACAGAGAATAAATCCTGGGGTCAATTTGTTCGATTAGATGCGGTACTCCAGCATGGTAGCAGTTAAATGACTGAAACAAGTAAAAGAATAAAAGAATAAATGAATAAACCTGAAGAATTTCAATATTACTGAAGTGTATGACCCAACTGTGCAGCTTATGTACTTTTGTGTGTATATTTACGTATATACATATATATGTATGTGTATGTATATATATATATATATATATATATATATATATATATATATATATATATATATATATATACATACACGAACACATACACGCGCGCACGCACACACACACACACACACACATATATATATATATGCATATAGATAGATATATGAATATATGTTGGTGTGTATGCGTGTGTGGTCTTTTACCATCATCCGACCTCCTCTTTCTCGGAGCGAATTAGATATCCTTACAGAGTGTTAGGCCCACTGAGCTAATATCAACATCATTATGAAATCAATACATCGACTTTACCATAATATGACTTGCAGTATATAGTTTCATTTTCACAATTTTTTAGTATAGAGCAGAGTTCACTATGAATTTTATCATCAAATATCGATAAGAATATGTCAATAATTAACAGACACAAATTTAATCGCTTCTATTAGATTTTAGTCTATTAGATTGTGGCAGTATTGCTAAGAACAAAATCAATATTACTTGCAGCAATTCAAGGGCTCTTTAGAGTAGAATATCAATTTTGAATAGAGTGTTGGGAAGAGAGAGAAAAGAACGAGAGGGGGCTGAGAGATATTGCCTCATTTTTTCAGTCCCTGATGGTAGACATTTCGCTTTACTTATGCAACAAGTGACATTTTGGCAAGTCGTGAACTTAACACTTCTTATCATAAACATATCCTTTGGGGTTAACCAAAATGAAACCTGTATTTACTGCATTATTCTTCAGTTTGTACGTTAATTTTTCGAAATAGTTTCAACTCCCTTATCGTTTTCCAGTAAGCGCAAGGCCTTGTGCCAAATAAATAAATTAACATTCATCACTTTAGTGAGTTTTATATCCCGTAGAGCAAACATCATTTCGTATCCTTTCATTATCACAGCAGTCATTTTACTGTCTGTACAATATATGTCTGAATATCTATTGTAAATGAACTTTGATAATCGACATCCGGAAAGAATTGACCATCACTTAATGAATCAAAGGCGGCTTAGGTTCACGGCGTTTGCTCAACGGTCTTGAAATTATATTTCAGAGAACATTTTATTAGCATGAAAAGCTAACGTGATTGTTCTGCAGTGAAAATGATCTCCCGTATATTATTTCTCCTCTTATAGATTACCTTAAATGAAAAACATGTTCCTTTGCATCACTCAACACCAACGCTAGTCCCTTAGTAATCATTGGCGGTGTATACTCTAATATAAGTATATGAACCTAGCTTTTGTTCCTAAGGTGACGTCCTACCACCACCACCACAAGATTTGACGACTCTGAAAAATATCCTTCACATTGCTCTTCATTTCCTCACTAAGCCATGTGGAAGAATATAACAATTTACATAACTTGATAATGTCATAGCTGCTTAGAAGGAAACACTTATTTTTAGCTGGTAGTTCAATACAACTACATAACAGCCATTTGCAGCCAGTTTGCAGCAGGAATCTCTTAGTATCTCATTGTGGAGGTACGGCGATACTTATGGCCCAACATACGTCCTTCGTGTCTGGTGAATGATTTCAATTGAGGCACTTGACTTGTTAGGGGTTGCTCTAGGCCAGAATGGATTTTGAACTCTAAACGCAAATCACACCTGAACTATAGCGGAACGGCATCCTATCTGATGTTCTTACAGCTCCGCCCACCAAAAATTGGAATCAGTCCTTTTTTATCGACCCCTAAAAAATAAACGGCAACGCACAACTTAAAAAGTTCGAACAAGTCCCTTGTTGTACTCGGTTCGCAGAGCTAACAACTCAGCTATTAACAATCCTAGAACGCGTATGTCCAATACTATCAGAATCTGAATATGGCTCCAAATTTCGGCAGAAGATTAGCTGTTTTGGGAATGTTGGGGAGTTCATTAGGTACTTATTTTTTTTTGAAAAGTCAAATTGACTTCAGTGCGATATCAATTCAGAACGTGAAGAGCCGGACAATATACCACCAAGCATTTTGTCGAACACAGTAGTGAGTCTGCTGGTTTGATACCTTTATATGATGACAAATATAGAAGTGGCTTCTGCAAA
>NC_142932.1:28490722-28493222 GCF_046866305.1 Octopus bimaculoides
TTTACATTTTCTTCCTTTATTTCTAACTTTGTCTTAACGTTAATTATTGGGATATTAATAATTGTTATTAAAATTATCTGTGATGATGATAATAATAATGATGATGATGATGATGATGATGATGATGATGGTGATGATGGTGGTGGTGGTGGTGTTGATGGTGGTGTTGGTTGTGGTGGTGGTGGTGGTGGTGGTAAATGTCCTGTTGCAGTAGCAGGCAGTGGCTTTCTTGGCTTTTGTTCATGATTATAAATGTTATCATGTACATTGTTTTGTCTTGGTATAAAAAGATGGTCTCCGGCAAATATTCTGCTCAGTACCACAGCTCGGTTTGTTTGTTGTTTCAGTGTAAACAGGTGAGCTTGTAACCCTTAGTGGCTGACGATGTGTGCATCATTGATCATGAGATGGTGTGGTAGGGGAACATCATAGCCATGTGATGAGAAACATTTATTTGAGGTTTGAATATTTCACATCTGAAAACATGGGTGTTTCATTTACCATCCTTAAGCAGTACGTTTTGAGCGGGATGGGCTGCTCAACTTGAAGAAAAAACTTTTACTGGGTCCCACCTGCAAGGGTTGTCAAACGGTTCATTGGGGTACATATATATATATATATATATATATATATATATATATATATATATATACACAAAACACGTGGTATAAGTATAAACAGGGCAAATTTTAGCCATTTCTCCGCAAACTGAAAAAGATGATGAACTACCTTAATCGATTTTCGAATCTTATTGAGTTCTCATCAGAGACGTCTACATTATTTTGGCAGTCTCCGGAGAAACAATCCGCCAAATTGTTAATATACTCAATAAATGCAGCAGTTACTCTATGGAGGAGTTCCTAATTTGCATATCGAAAATGTTTAACACTATGTCGGGTGTAAAATAAAGCCTCGTGAGTGGATTTGGATGACAGAAACTAAAAGAAGCCCCTCGTATATATGTGCATATATACACACGCATAAATGGCTGAAAATATACGAGTGGCTGTTTGGTAAGTAGCTTGCTTACCAACCACATGGCTCTGGGTTCAGTCCCACGGTGTGGCACCTTGGGCAAGTGTCTTTTTCTATAGCCTCAGGCCGACCAATGCCTTGTGAGTGGATTTGGTAGACAGAAACTGAAAGAAGCCCGTTGTATATATGTATATGTATATAAATATATGTGTGTGTTTGTGTGTCTGTTTTTGCCCCCTCCCAACATCGCTTGACAACCGATGCTGGTGTGTTTGCGTCCATGTAACTTAGCGGTTCGGCAAAAAAGACCGATAGAATAAGTACTACGCTTACAAAGAATAAGTCCTGGGGTCGATTTCCTTGATTAAAGGCGGTGCTCCAGCGTGGCCGCAGTCAAATAACTGAAAGAAGTAAATGAGTAAAAGAGTAAAAGATTAAAAAATGGGAGACAGAGAAAGTGGAACACAAATGTCCTTTTTCATCTGTACTTTTATGATGAGAGTTCAGCTGATTGTCAGAAAATAATATATTTTGTTGTGGTCATAATAACAATATCTAACCGGTTGTTTTTTGTACTCAGTGTTTGTTTTAAGCTTAAGTCCCATTAATATTCATTTTAGCCATCAGTCTTTGTCGGTGTTTTCTATTTTGCTATTCTGTTCCAGACTGTTCTCAGTGCATCATATCTCATTACAAGTTAACAACAGGGAGACATTCCTTTGCTGTTGTCATCAATGTGATTGATGTATTCTGTCTTCGTTCTGCAATGCGTATACTTACGTACTTGAAAGTCAATGTGTATATATGCGGTGTGCGAAACTGCGTATTCGTTTCAGAGGTTAACTGCATATGAATGCATTATAAATAACAACCATACGTACGCATATACACAACAATACCAGATAAACACATATTAATATGGACATGCAGATACGTAAATACATTTACGTGTTTGCACTTTTGCTTATAAAGTCACGACAAACACATTCGTGATCACACACGCACATACCCATACTTTATGAGCATGAATGCATGTCATGAAATAACCGTTTCAATTTGAATAAAGACGCGTTGTTTACAGATATTACGCTTCTACATTAAGAAGACTGTGTTGAACTGTCGGATTCATGACATACATGGATGACTGGTGGCCATACTGCTGGTAGTAGTAGTAGTAGTAGTAGTAGTAGTAGTAGTAGTAGTAGTAGTAGTAGTAGTCGTCGTTGTTGTTGTTGTTGTTGTATCTTTTGGCCTTGAACTGAGATAGGCAATCCGATGTTCACTACGTTTCAATGACACATCTCTGTTAGACAGAGATGTTTCGTACCTGGTGATAATGTATCTAACGCGTCCTTCTTCAACTTAAGGAACTTTTAATAGCAAACCAAATGATGCCAAGCGATCACCTTCATAGCTCGGTATGTTCTTTTTTTTTTTTTAAGAGACCAGAGCGTGCTTTGGGGAACATCAGGAGCGGGCGCTGAAAAGATCCTGACTATTGGGAAAGGTCTTGTTGGAGGCCCAA
>NC_142932.1:28498222-28500722 GCF_046866305.1 Octopus bimaculoides
TGGAGACACTGACACACTGGAAAAGTTCTCGTTCGTATAATCTGGAATATGAAGTTGAGCACTTCTTTTGGTTTTCGTAGAACCTTGTTGCACATGTAAACACGCATTATTATATCTATAAGTAGGTGTATGTAAAAAGCTGTATGTTTATATGTATGTTTACATATATATATATACATATATATATATATATATATATATATATATATATATATATATATATATATATATATATATATATATATATATATATATATATATATATATATATATACATATATATATATATATATATATAGAGAGAGAGAGAGAGAGAGAGAGTGACATATGTGTTTATACAAACATGAACATATATAATCATGCATGTACATATTCATATAAGCATATATATATATATATATATATATATATATATATATATATATATATATATATGTAAACATGTATATACATACACATGTAAACATATACATATATGCATATATATATATATATGTATATATACACATGTATATATATATACACAAATATACATGTATGTATATTTCAATGCACTCACATATATATATGCTTATATATTTTTTCTCTCACACACTCATACACACACATATACATACACACACGCTCATACACACACATATACATACACACACGCTCATACGTATACACATTGCAACATTCGCACGTACACAATGGCGGTCAAAAGTATTTCTGTATTCGTGCGCGTATCTTTGTGACATTGTGTATTTGGTTGCATGGAGTTGTGTTTCCTTGTGTGTATACACATACATAAATACGAAAAATCGTTTTGTCTTATCTGTGTCTGTGCGTTTATACCTGTGTGTGTATGCATTGTTATGTATGCCAGCTTCTGACGGTGTATGTATGCGAGTTGCCTCCGTGTGTGTTTGCGTATCTTATTGGCTGAATATAAGGGGAAAGACACATTACATTTGCTGAAGAGAAGGGAATTTCTACGTCTTATTGTCATACGACTAATACTCTTCCACGGAATCGTTGTTGTTTGATTGGTCTTAGTGACAACATTGATTTTCGTGTACAAATACATACAACATTCTCAATAATTACAGCAATATAATGCATGATTTCGACATTTGCTCGTCACTCTTAGCTCGCATTTTATATTCATATGTCAAACTCTCTTGACAGCACTTTTCTATCGACAAGAAAATCCTTGCAACGACCTGCATAGCAAAGGCCAGACTATGTGGCATTACAAGCATGTTATTGTTTAGGTTAAAATCTGAACCTACATCACATCAATCGAGACACTATTAGAACATATTTAGCCCATGTATATATATATATATATATATATATATATATATATATATATATATATACGTAATAATAATATACTATAATATAAATAATATATAAATATATGCATATAGACATATAGAGATACATATGCGTACATACCTACATATATATGTATATACATATGCATATATGGGTACAGGACATCAAAAACAGGTGAACAGAATGAGAAACGAGAACATAAAAATCAAATGCATAGAAAACGAACTCTGTTTTACGAATAACGAAAACAACAAACAGAGAAACAAGACATGCAACATAAACAACATTCCCTTCATCAGATGTCCCCTGTTTTATCGAATCCGCGTTTCGAAGGTAGGAACAAGACGCGGCTTCGAAGCCCTGTTACAGAACTCAGAATGTTGTACCTCTAGCCAAGTCTTTCGTGATACCCTAAAAACCAGGAAATTTTTAGTCCTCCCTCGTATATGTGATGAAACATTTGTGCAAAAGACTGTAGTAAGTTTTATATTTATCCAGGGTCCTTTTTTTTTTTTACTAAGGTTTCTGTTTTATATTGTTTCCCTTGAACATGGTTGAGTTGGTTGGCACTCCGTCGGTTACGACGACGAGAGTTCCAGTTGATCCGATCAACGGAACAGCCTGCTCATGAAATTAACGTGCTAGTAGCTGAGCACTCCACAGGCACGTGTACCCTTAACGTAGTTCTCGGGGAGATTCAGCGTGACACAGTGTGACAAGGCTGCGCCTTTGAATTACAGGCACAACAGAAACAGGAAGAAAGAGAGAAAGTTGTGGTGAAAGAGTACAGCAGCGTTCCCCACCATCCTCTGCCGGAGTGTCGGATTTTCGCTCAATAAACAGTCACTACGACCGGTGTGGGAATAGAAACCGCGATCCTACGACCGCGAGTCCGCTGCCCTAAGCACTGAGCCATTGCGCCTCCACCCTTGAACATAATACCGCAATGAAAGTTAGTAAATCACTCATAGTGTAAGAGCAGCAGCTTCACATGCAATGTATCATAGTTAGAAATATGACCGAATTGACATTTGCAGTCGCATAAATATGAATTAAGTACGTCACTGCGTCATGTGTTCAAAGGTCCTGTCGTAGAATTCGCATTTGGCATCAAGGAAATTGAGACATATTCACGTTTGCTCTTATATATGTGTGTTTATATATTGGATAGATAACC
>NC_142932.1:28503222-28548222 GCF_046866305.1 Octopus bimaculoides
TATATACACACATACATATATATATATATACATACACACATATTCATACATGCATACATATATATATATATATATATATATATATATATATATATATATATATATATATATATATATATATATATACATATATATTAGCGTGTGTGTGTGGGGGGGTGATGATCATTTAGCTGGAGTTTATTAAGCATTCTCTAGCTAAAAGGGTAGAAAATTGTCGTAGCACAGTATTCTATTTTCAGTTTTCCTCTTCGGTCGTTCATAAAGACATTACGCTTATTGAAACTCCAGAATATTGTATCGGAAATTTACTCACTCGTATGATATCAGTAACGTGTTAGTTATATCATGCAGATTGTTCACTAAATTCGCTTAATTGAATTGCTTCATTGAAGACAGGATTTGGTGTAAATTAGCAAAATCATCTGTTGCACATGCAGATAACTATAGTCATTATCTTGATGCTTGTTCTAATGTGCCCAAATGAGCTCAGTTAGTCTTCCCTTTTATTTGCTTTTGTGAAAATGTTGAATAAGAAAAGAGACAAATTGATTATTAAATCAAAACTCAGGCAACTGTTAGGCTTTGTAGTCAATTACATATACACTAAAGGAAAATAAATTACTAGTGGTTTAAATTACCAACGAGAGTGACGTCCCAGTGAACCATGCTTAAGGCTCTGGTTCAAATCATTGTGTGCATTCGCATCACTTCATTTACGCTTACAAATGTACATGCGGATGTAGAACTAGGTTTTTCAATAACATGGACGAAATGGAAGACTAAACACACGTCACACTACTGAAACGAACATTCCCAGTAGAACTCACTTTCAATGGACGTAGTTCAGCTGGAGTTATACACTTCACAATCAAATACTTCAAATTTATTTCCATCTACATTTCATCTATTATATACCGAAAAAATATTGTCTATTACTCTAACTTCAACCTTGATTCAGGAGAGCAATTAACATTAGAATTCTAGCCCTCGCATCACCTACTTTCTTTGCTGGAATAAACAGTATATCCCAGAGTAGGTTATTCAATGCAAACACTACCACATTTCTAAGACTGTAAAATGAAGAGAAACTAAAGATATGGTTACATTGTTATCGTAAGATCTTCTTCTTCTTCTTCTTCTTCTTCTTCTTCTTCTTCTTCTTCTTCTTCTTCTTCTTGTTCTTCTTCTTGTTCTTGTTCTTCTTCTTCTTCTTCTTCTTCTTCTTATTCTTCTTCTTATTATTCTTCTTCTTCTTCTTCTTCTTCTTCTTCTTCTTCTTCTTCTTCTTCTCCTCCTCCTCCTTCTTCTTCTTCTTCTTCTTCTCCTCCTCCTCCTCCTTCTTCTTCTTCTTCTTCTTCTTCTTCTGCTTCTTCTTCTTCTTCTTCTTCTTCTTCTTCTTCTTCTTCTTCTTCTCCTCCTCCTCCTCCTCCTTCTTCTTCTTCTTCTTCTTCTTCTTCTTCTTATTATTATTATTATTAGTAGTAGTAGTAGTAGTAGTAGTAGTAGTAGTAGTAGTATTGTTGTTGTTGTTTTTCTTCCCTATTTTTCTGTTTCCTTCCTCTTCTAGTACAACTTTTTCCCATCGTCATCTTCTTATTACTACTACTACTACTACTACTACTACTACTACTACTACTACTACTACTATTTACACTTCGTTATCTACCAGTATTTATATGTAAAAATGGCAACTAACCTATGGAGATTCTTTTTGTGAAAACATATAAAACAATAATAAAAAAAGGAACTGAAATAGCCTTCAGTACATATAACTAGTTTATTTAAGCATTTTTATTTTTATTTTTAGAAGAAAACATGTCGACATCATCTGCAAAATGACTCTATTGAATAGCTTCGTCAGAAGCCATACATTAGCAACATACATATTCAACAAACCCGGATAAAGACCCAAATATGCTGAAATCCAATCCTGCGGTTATAAAAAAAAAAGATACTAACTTCTCTCGAGGTTACAATCCACATATCTGAGACAAATCAGTACTTCTTTTCTTCGCATACTAGTTATACACTTGTGTCTATTCTGAAAGTGTGTCATATGTGCCGTATATAAATGGGTCAAACTATATCGATGTTTGAATTAATGAATTGGTTTAGTTGTGATGTTTTATACTGCAGTTGGAAGGTTTTTGACTGGAGTTTTTTAAAAAAAACGAGGCGAAGGGGTGAAGTTGAAAGGATGTCTGTTTTTCATTACTATTGGCTAGAATGCAGGAATGGATGAAAGTGAGAAGAAGGTGGTAGAAGGCGCAAGAGAAGAAGAGGAAGAGGAGGAGAAAGATGAGGGTGGAGGAGATGGAGGGAAGAAGAAGAAGAAGAAGAAGAAGAAGAAGAAGAAGAAGAAGAAGAAGAAGAAGAAAAAGAAGAAAATTATAACGAGGAAGAGGAAGAAGAAGAAAATTATAAAGAGGAAGAGGAAGAGGAAGAAGGTGATGATAAAATGGTCGAGGAAGAAGGGAAGAAGTATGAGAACAAGAAGAAAGGGATGATGCGGAAGAAGGGGAAGAAGGGGAAGAACAAAAAGAAGATATAAAAGAAAAAATCAAGAAGGGGGAAGAAGTATAGTAAGGGTAGAAGGCGAAGAAGTACAAGAAGAAGAAGAAAAAAAACAAGACGAAGAACAACAACAACAACAGCAAAAAGAGGAAGAAATAGAAGTGGTAGAAATAGAAGAGGATGTAGAAGAAGTAGAAGAGGATGTAAAAGAATTAGAAGAAGAAGAAAAGGAATAAGAAGAGGAACAACAAAAGGAACAAGAAGAAGAAGAAGAGCAACAAGAAGGATAACAAGGAGAACAAGAAGAACAACAATTAAGAGCAAATTGCAAATTCTAATGGAAAATATTTTCAATATTTTACTTATATTCGCACTCACACTCACACTCACACACAAACGCCCACACGCTTATGCAAACAGGGCGCCTTAGAGAAAGAAACAGCGTCACGTGATGAAAGGCAGACACACACACACATAAAGAAAATGAAGAATAAGAATGGAAAGAATTAAACAACGGAATTAAAATAATAAAATAATACAATGAGACAGGGGTTTGTAATCGTAGGATGCGATCAGAAGTTTAGGGGGAAGATCATGGAGGCTAATCTATACATATAGCAACGGACCCAGATTTATATACATACAGTAACATACACACGATATTGGTTTTTTTTAAATATCATTTCTCCAGGGCAAACTAAAGATACACTTTAGGAAAAAAATAAAGGAAGAAAAACAAATATTGGAGAAAAAGTAGTAAAATATTATTCTTCATTTACGTCTGTTCAATATTTGCTTCTCAATTACGATGTTGATCTTTAAGCGTGTTAATATACTTAAGTAAGTAATTAACTGAAAACTCGACACGATTTCTATACATGAGATATGCACTCACCTTCTGCTAGATGGCGCTAACAGCTAAAATTGTGTCTAATTAGTGGCCAGAAGGCATTGCATACTAGTGAAATGTTTGTAGATTAAGAACTAAATTAAAAGAGAAAACATCATACAAAATCAGTGTGATATTTTAATTAAGAACTAAATCGCAGAAACTTGGTATACAATATTGCGATTTTCATGAATTGTTTCTTTTTTTTTTTACCATTTGTGTTTTTTTTTTCTGAATTATGCAGAAGTATTTTAATTGGTTTTCTCTGGAACTGTATAAAAAGTGTTATCTGTCTATTTATCTAGCAATCAATGTATACATATGCGTTCACACACACACACAGTGATGCAAATGCATATGTACACAGACACACACTCTAACACACAAATATATGCATACCTAAATATGTAAATGTACACATACACTCACACACACGCGTGCGCACTCGCATATACATGTATATATACGTATATAAGTGTGTGTATGTGTGTGTGTGCGTGTGTGTGTGTGCAGTTTCACGTATCTATATACATATTTCATATTAGCGACAAATTAAATATTAGTGAGAAAGTGCAAGTTGTATGTATTACTGAATGTAGATATAAGAAGAAAAGAGACCAACACCGTGATATGCATATAGGGTGAGTGCATGTTACCGAAACGCTTTCTCAAGACGAATACCACACTATTCTAGTTATGTTTCAGTATATACAGGTTAAGAAGCATAGTTTGTTCTCTACTGATATATATATATATATATATATATATATATATATATATATATATATATATATATATATATATATATATATATATATATATTACATATTGATAGAAATGGTAAGACAACAAAAGAATGAAAGAGACCTCGAAAATTATGTAAATAGAGGTATTTACCTGTAAATATAATATGTGACAATTATTCGGTAGCCATGACAAAACACCGAGTTTCGGATATCGGGGCGGAAAGCTACGCCGGCATCTCTTCAGTTATCGGGCAATCACACAGTAATTTCCGTTTGTTTAACGGTCGATTTCGTAGCACTTTTTTTCATGGCCCGATAACTGAAGAGATGCCGGCGTGTGTTTCCGGCCCGACATCCGAAACTCGGAGTTTTGTCATGGCTACCGAATAATGTTCAGATATTATATATATATATATATATATATATATATATATATATATATATATATATATGATGGAAAATTAAGATATGCGCTGGAATACATAGGTTTATGACATTTATCGTAAATTTCCACTGTATATACCCAGTATGCTATAATTGGAACACTGCTATGTACAATCTCCGACTAACCACTATGCTGGAAGGGGAATGGAAAGTAATAATATAAGTGAAGCTCTAACTCATACTCTTGTTGTACATCTAACTGTACACACAAGATATATATACATATAATATGTGTGTGTATGCGTATATATATATATATATATATGTGTGTGTGTGTGTGTGTGTGTGTGTGTGTGTGTGTGTGTGTGTGTGTGTGTGTGTGTGTGCATATATACACATATGTATATGTAAATACATAACAAGTGAGAGAAACAGAAAATGGAATCCCTGAGATTCTTTATTAAACACAACAATCGTTTCAATCCATCTTGCATCGGTCCATTTCTGGTGGGATAATGTACAAGTGGTTGTTGTGCATCCTTAGCGGCAGATGTGTATCGTCAGCTGATTAATAAAGCATCTCATGAATTTCAATTTTTTATTTTGTCTTGTTTGTGACATACTCGGTTGAAACTGAGTACATCCTGAAGCAGAACCAGGAGAATTTATATAGATAGGTAGATAGATAGATAGATAGATAGATAGATAGATAGATAGATAGATAGATAGATAGATAGATAGATAGATGAGTCAGCCAAACAGACAGACAGACACACGGAGAGACGGATATATATATATATATATATATATATATATATATATATATATATATATATATATATATATATTGCGTAGGAGTGGGTGCGTGCTAAGTAGGAGAAGAGTGTGGTAGGCGTAGGACTGGCTGTTTGCTAAGCAGCTTACTTACGAACCACATGGTTCCAGATTCAGTCCCAGTGCGTGACACCTTGGGCAAGTGTCTTCTACTATAGCCTTGGGCCGACCAAAGCCTTGTGAGTGGATTTCGTTGACGGGAACTGAAAGAAGCCCGTCGTATATATGTATAAATATATATATATGTGTATGTGTGTGTGCATGGGTGTGTGTGTGTGTGTGTATGTGTGCGTGTATATGCTAGTGTTTCTGTGTTTGTCCTCCAATATTGCTTGACAACCGATGGTGGTATGTCTACGTCCCCGTAATTCACCGGTTCAGCAAATGAGACCGATAGAATAAGTACTAGGCTCACAAAGAATAATTGCTGGGGTCGATTTGCTCGACTAACGGCGTTGATCCAGCATGGCCACAGTTAAATGACTGAAACTAGTATTGGTTCTTGATGTATGATATTCTTAAACCGTCATCTCTATACAGTTGGAGAAATAAGAGAAAGCTCTGGTTTCTTTGTATACTAAATACAAAATAAAAACACGAGAACAGACATTTCATTTTATGATGACCCCATGGAGAAGCCGGAATAATGACCATCCTCCTTTTCCGCTAAGCAGAAATCTTGTAAACACAATACTAACTGCAGAACTTTAATCATTAACCAGGTGTAACAGTCGCTAACTGTAATGAAATTCTTTTCTGGCCTCAAAGGCTTTCGGTTTCAGTCAGTTATCGATAATTGAATCGATGCCATACCGCGTAATCCTAAACATCACGACACACTTAAAAGTCGTTTTACATATTACATGGCGTAAATTTTGAAATTGGGTAACAGTTAGCTTGAAAATCACTGAGAACGGGAAGTTAATCTTACATCATGTCATTTGTCTGCAAATAACCGATATACGGGTACAACTTTGAGAAACCTAATCCACAATGCAGAGAGTCTCGAAACTACTCTGTTCAATCAATAAGTATAAGCTAATAAAATTCACTGCATTTCTTTTAAAACGGACGTCAGATATATTATTTGACTGTTCTTAGTGAACTTTGTTTTTCCTACATGTCGAGAATTTGAGGCACTCCGATACCATGTGCAGCCACGGAATTTAATGAACTTGGAGATAGCGTTGTCCTTGATGTCCACTGAGCTGAGGAGAGTTGTCTCCTTCTGCCAGCAACAGATTTCAACTTGGTGACCAGAATTACAAATATGAATCGGCCTATATATTGTTCTCCGAACGCACTGTTCTTCAGTAAATGATGAGCCTTTTACACGTATACATTCTTTATTCCTTACAACCATTTTCCAATCAAGAATCTTCTTATACTTTAGGTAGATGAAAAGATAGTTAGATAGATGTATAGATAGATAGATAGATAGATAGATAGATAGATAGATAGATAGATAGATAGATAGATAGATAGATAGATAGACAGACAGATAGGCAGATAGATATATAGATAGATAGATAGATAGATAGATCGATAGATAGATAGATAGATAGATAGATAGATAGATAGATAGATAGATAGATATGTTTCTTTATTAGCCACACAGGGCTCAACATAGAGGGGACGAAATAGAAATGTAGAGTTTTTCTTTTCGATGGGGACGAAAATAAAGTAAAAAAATAAAATGGGGATGACGATGAAAAGGCATCGATAAAACGTTTGGGGTATGTACGAAAAAAAAAAAAAATTTCAAAAATTTCCCAATAAACGGGGAGGTTATCCGTGGAAAGAAAAACCTACGGAAAAGACCACGATAAACTCGGTCCTTAGTGTCACAATTTGTTAAATAAAATTCCTTTTATTTATGCAAGAAACGTAACTCTGTTTACAAAATTTTAAACGTTTTATAGAATCATGGTCAAGGTGGCTTCGTCATTTATACGTGCCATTCTTGCTACATGTATCCATCTTTTTTCGAAACATTTGCTAGACAACACTTGCCTCTTTACTCTCACCTTGCTTTTCAAGTGATAATTGAAGAAGTTGATGAGAGATTGACCAGAGAGGAAAGTATTTGTCTGTAATCCTTTCAGACGCGTCCACCAGATGCATTCTTTCGCCATAGCCACAAGTACGATAAATACAGCTCTTCCTTCCCGTTTAAAGGAAGGAGGCGTGACGATATTGACGATAGACTCGGTTGATAAACCGACTCGTCTCACACGTAACAGCAGTCGTTCGACATAAGCCCAAAGCTCCGAAATGGTTGGACACTGCACGAGTGCGAGCAGAACGGTTTCATCGCTCTGACCGCATCTCGGGCAGGTCGGCCCCGCATTTCGCGAGCCGTGTCTATAGAGCTTATCCCGAACGGGTAGCGCTTCTCGGTAGCACTGCCAGGCCAGGGAGCTCTGGAAGTTGTCCATAGGTCCCGGCCCGAAAGTCGTCCTGAACAGGCGGGTCAGGTATTCCTCGTCGACGCCCAGGTTCGCCCCGAGATTGACGTCGTACCTGCCCTCCACTAATTCCCTATAGAATGACTTCGTTGTGATGCAGCCGCTCAAGGTCGACTCGGGACGGCAAAGTTGTTGCAGGGCAACCCGACACTCACGGTGCCATTCGCTATTCCTCGGCCTCTTTTTGATGCACGACTGCAGCTCAGTCATGGAGACGAGCTGCGGGAAAGCGCGTCGCACAAACGGCGACCACATCTTCTCACCGTCGTCTACGTAGAGCTGGAGATGTCGCAGTCTCAGCGCATGTCTGCGCATCATCAACCACGGCATGCCCAGCCCTCCTTTCAGCGGGTGTTGGCAACAAACGGATCGCCTCACCATCGGAACGCTTCCTTTCCACAAAAAGCGGAAGAGGATGCGCTCCATTTCGGTGATGGCGCGATCGGGACAAGGCACGACGGTCAGGCGGTATTCGATGACGGACGCGATGTACGCGTTCGCCACCTCCACCCGACCTTTTAGGGACAGCTTCCTCTCGGACTATTGCCGGCAGAGAGTGGCCACCCTACTCGTTATCTCGTCCCAGTTCTTCTCTGTTTGCAGGTCCGGACCGAACCAGACTCCTAGCAACTTGACCGGACCGTCCGTCCAGCGTCCCACTACTGAGGCGCTGCCGGACGGTATGGGCTTGCTTCTCCAAGTGCCGAGCAGCAAACCCACTGACTTATCCCGGTTGATTTTCGCTCCCGTCACCGCTTCGTAGTCTTTCAGCGTCTCGCCGACAAGCTCGATGTGCTCGTGGCTAGACGCTATGACGGTGACATCGTCCGCGTATGCCGACACGCTCGTCCCGCATGCCAACTCTCGCGGGATGCCCCTCAGCGTCGCCAGCTTCCGCAGTAGTGGCTCGAGAGTCAATACGTACAGAAGCGACGAGAGGGGGCATCCCTGACGGACCGAACGTGCAATGTGGAAAGGTCTTGATAAGTGCCCATTGACGCGAACTACCGAACGGATGCCTTTGTACAAAGCAGCCATCCAGCTGCGCAAAAGGAGTCCGAACCCGGCCGCTGTGAGGACAGCCTCTAAGTATTGATGGTCTACCCCATCGAAATCTTTGGATTGATCCAAATCGATCAGGGCCCCACCCATGCCAGGTTCCTTAACTACCCGCTCTATGATGTGGCGCATGAGATGGAGGTTGTGATGGATGCTTCGGCCCGGCACGGCGCACGTCTGCTCCGTGCCGACCAGTTTCTCGATGACAAGCGCCAACCGCTTGGCTAACACCTTGGCCAAAATTCTCAGGTCTACATTGAGCAGAGTGATGGGCCTAAAGTTATCTATGATATTCACCTTGTTTGGATCTTTCTTTAGCAGCGTTACGGCTCCTCGGCTCACAAAACCAGGAATGCTCCTGTTCTGTTGCCAGTTGCAGTACACCGCCGCCAAAACGTCTCCAAACAAGTCTGGCATACAGTTGTAAAGCTCGTAGGGCAGACCATCCAAACCCGGAGATTTGTCCCTCGAGCATCCCGCCATCGCATCCCTCACTTCCGCCGCCGTGACGGCACCTTCGCAGCACTCCGCCTCTCTTGCTGAGAGTCGTGGCAGGCTGTGCAGTTAGGCACTGAAGTCCACCCTGCTTTCTCGCTCGCCACTCGTCCCGAACAGTCGGGCAAAATGCCGCTGAAAGGCCTCGCACATCTTGCTCGGCTCGAGCAATTCGCGCCCCTGTTCATCTACCAGAGACCGGATGGTGGCTCTGTTGCCTCGCTGCACCTCCGCCACCCGGGCCTCTCGCGCGGCTCCAAAACCTTCGTTCCTTAGAGCACGCATTCTTGCCCTGACAGCACATCCTTCGTGTTTGGCGTTGAAATGTTGATCGAGGGCCAATTTCGCCGCCAAAACGTCGGATGCGATGCCGCTTCTTAATGCCTCCTCTAACTTATTCACTAGCTCTCCCTCTACTCTGTTTCTATCTACGGCTAGTGCCTTGCTATATCTAGTTGCTTCTGCTTTTACTGCTCTCTTGAGGGCAAACCACCATTTGTTGTTGCTGATAGCTCCCGTCTTTACTAACGTGCTAATCCGGTCTCTGAAAACTTGTCTCGACGGGAAAGACGCGTTTAGTTTCCAGTAACCGGGACCCTGCCTATGTGCCTTATCTAAGTCTAGCGTACACGTTACAAGTTTGTGATCCGTGTAGCTGACTGTGTGGAATTGTGGACATCCTAAGCTATCTCTATCTATTGTCCTACATACTATCCTATCTAGATACGATCTCGACGACCCAATGCGGTTACTCCACATTTGGGTGTTCGAGTCGGTACCTGTCAGACAGTTGAAAGCGTCTGAGCAGGTTTCTGAGGCATTTGCATCCTCTTCTATTGTTGTCTCTTCCTACGTAGTCTAGATGCGTGTCCAAGGTAGTATTCTAATCCCCCACTAAAAGTAAAGGACGAAATGTTCCCAGGAATAGCTCTAGACGTCGAAAGAAATCCGACCGACCTGTTGAAGGAGGAACATAGATTGCTAGCAGCCGAAAAGCGCAACCATCGCTGCCGTCGACATCCAGCACAACCAGTCTACCCTCCGGGTCTATGAAAATCGTCTTTACTTCGAGATCCAGACTCTTGCGAAAAAGAACCGCCGTGCCACTACCGCCCATCCTCGGCAGACAGGGAGAAAAATAAATGTTAAATTGTCCGCCAAACATGGACTTTAGGGCCCGCAGTTCATGGAGTCTGGTCTCACTAATGGCTATGATATCCAAATTGTGTGACTTGATGTCATTTAAGAGGTACCCTTGTTTCCAAGGGGACCCCAAGCCATGCACATTCACACAACCAATCTTCGCCATGATTCTATTTAAATATGTGCTTTAAAGCACAAAACAAAAGGAACAGTGAGTTACTTACCGTTCGAAAGTTTTGTTTCTTCCTTGGATTTCTTGCACAAATATTTTTGACGTCCCTTTACCGCGTTGGGGTAGAGGGATTTTATTTTGTGGTGTAATGCTGGTGTTACATGATAAATTTTAATGTGTTTTGGCGGTGTTGTGCGCGGGTGGTTGTTTGTTTGTTTTGATGTCGTTATTTGTGATGTTTGTTTTAGAGTTGATATATTTCATCAACTCTGTGTTTGTAGTGTCTATTGCTGTTAGCATTGTTTTTGGTGTGTTATTATGGGTGTCTATCATGTAGGAGTTGGGAGTGTTTTCGGGAGATGTGAATCTCTCTGCTTTGTTGTTGTTCGTTTTTCTTTTTTTGCTCCTCTTCCTCCTTCCTTTTTGGACTATTTTCCATTCCTCATTACTTGGCTCGTCTTCAGATGAAAACTATGAGGAATCGGAAGGAGGTAGGGGCATGTTGTATGGATCTGTGTTTGCATGTGTAAGTGGTTGTGTTGTTGTTTTTGTTGTTTTTGGTTGTTGAATTTTTGGTTGTGTTGTAAGTGATGTGGGGGAAGGGTATCAGTTTTTGTATTGTCTTTTCTTTTTTCGTCTTCTTTGTTAATTTTGCAGTTTTTGTTGTATTTTCTTTCGTTGATGTTGTTTATGTTGCTTTTGTTGTTTTTTGTGTGGATGGCGGTGTGGGCAGCAAGGCTTTTTTTATGTGTTTAGTTAGTTATTGTTGTTGTTGTGTTTTTCGGGCAGTCGGACACTGCTTTTTGAGGTGTGCCTCGCTGTCGCATAAGTAACAGCGAGGCCGCCTGCCCTCTACCACTATATGTAACTTTTGATTTGTTGCCAAACGGATGTATGGTGGGATTTTTTTAATTTCCTGTTCGTTTGTGTGGAACAGGATTTGTATGTTTTTTTCCCGTCCAGTTGCTTTCTCCAACGTTTATTTTAAGTATGTTTATGTTGTCCATGTCGACACATATGGCTGATATCAACCATAGTGTGTCTATTGTTGAGGTGCGTGCTTTATTGTTACCTTTGTTACCTTTTAGCCAAGGTAACTGGGTAACATTGTTATTTCTGGTGTGTGAAGTGTTAGCGTTGAATACCTCTTCGCCAACTCTTCATTTCGAAAAATCACTTGTACCTGTGCAAGTCTATACCAAGTAATATATGTTTTTTTATCCCAAATTAATTGCAAACATTTTTGAATTTTGTCTATACTGGCCTGTTCCGGCCTTCTACTTTTGGTGTTTATTATTTTATATATTATTGTTTTTCTACTTGTTTCCTCTAATATGTGTTGTGGTATGTTTAAGTGTATTTCACCGCTTTCTTTGGTGATTAATTTTCTCATTTCTATTATTTCTTTTGTTGTGTAGGACACAGCAGTTTCACTTTGCTTCAAAGCTTCAGCAAAGTTTTTATTTTTGTTATTGTTATTATTGTTGTTGCTGGTGCTGGCACTGGTATTGGTGGCAGATGTGGTATTTGTGACTGTTTCAGTGGTGTTGTGGCTTGTATTCATTTTTCCTTCCTCTCTTTCGCTTGCTGCTGGTGAAGAGAGCAAAGGTTGAATTGAACTGTTGCTGCTGCTGCTGTTGTTGTTGTTGTTGTTGTTGTTGTCCTTGTTGTTGGTGGTGGTGGTGATGATGGCGTCAGCAGAAAGACAGATAGATAGATAGATAGATAGATAGATAGATAGATAGATAGATAGATAGATAGATATGCATGTACCCATGTAAAATTAAATAAACAGCTGATAATGATGAAAATATATATTAAATTGGTAATTTATTAAAGTAGGATGGTATGCTAAAATTGTGTTACAACTTCAGAAGTGATATTAAGTAAACATTTTGAGAAAATGATTTTTAAAAATGGAAATCTAGATTTTTATAACTTTCAGTGAGAAAGACGAACACATTTTATGCGAATATATATATAAAGGAGAAAAAGGACAAAGTGCATAAAGTAAGAAATACAGGTCCAATGTTACTCTAAAATGCTATTAAAATGCAAGAATGTTGCTTTTTTGATCATATAGAATTTAGCAAGAAACAGCTGACAAATATATGTGACACGCACACCGGATGAAAGGCAGCGAGGGTTTTTAAATCATTTACTTTGCTATGCTAGATGTTACGGAGGGCAAAAGAAAAGCACATAAGATTGAAAGTATCTACTTTTAGCCAGAGGGAATTTAAATAGCTTTCATATCTCACTTATTGCCAGAAGCTGAATAGCAGGTTGAAAGTTATTGATATTCGCACCTTTATAATATTTCCATATAATATTAATATTTAGAAATATTTATAGATGCATCTAATAAAAATTGAATGGGAGCGCAATAAAGTAGAAATAAGTTTGCAAAAGGCCGAATAGGCAACCACATTTCAATCATCGGGAGCACCCTGTATATCTCATATCTACTAATGTTTGCTGATGTTTTCAGCAAGCATAAAATGTTGTTGCCGTTGTTGTGTTTAGCCAAAAGTATCTATTGATAGAGACGACATAATAACAATATTTAACCACGAGCAACATTTACTTTTGGATTCAGATATAGCATACATGCAATTCACAAATATCGCATGTGATTTTAATTTAACTCAAGACTTGTTGCTATTGCTAACATATGAATCAACTGACTGAAACTTCCTTTCTTGTGCACTTGTATATCTAATATATGCTAATGCATCTTATCTTCTCATGTCGACCCCGTATGGGATTAAATTGAATAAGATTGTGTCAATGTAAAAAGAATACCGAAAAAAACTATTAAGGCGAAGTGGAAGATATTGCTTGTTGGTGTGTTTGGCATGTTGGCTACCTTCTATATTTTCTTCTTTATTTTTGCCTCTCGCTTGCTATCGGACTGCCAAATTTTGTGACCTCTTGGATCAATTAGCTATTTACCCACTACTCACTGACTTTCCTCTTTGTTGAACTTTGTATTCGCAGCTATTTTTTCCAGTCGTCCTTAGCACCTTCTTCATTCGATTTGCTTTTAGCAGTTGAAATATGTGACAAACATATCTAAACTAACCTAAATTGTGATTTTACGTAAATACTGCTTAGCGCAATTACTCCGATACTCCGATATTTTTCTGGATCAGGCGATCTACTAGCCCAAAATCAGTCAAAGTTTTGGCTGAATTATATATAAACCTATAAGCTTTATCAGTTCGTTCATGGTTAAGTACATCTCATCGACAAGATTCAATAAACTCGAAACATCCATGTGTGAAATTCCCGAGAGAAAGCGACAGTGAACGTATGGAGTGTTTTCACAGCTTTTTACCATAAGAAAAGATTTTTCTCCATATATATATATATATATATATATATATATATATATATATATATATACATATATATATATATATATATATATATATATATATATATATATATATATGTATGTATGTATATATATGCGTGTGTATGTGTATATGTATGCATGCAAAACAGTGACCCACGACAGTTCTTTCGACACGTCCTGGGATTGGTAGATTTCAGTCTTATTATCTCTACCTTTTATTCAATTACCATCGTTCAAGTTGCCTCAATCTCAGGTGGCACAGTGGGGTAAATTTGAAGATAGCTTTCCATAACCGGATGTACAGTGGCAGCGAATCAAAATGCTGGGAACTGCAAATGGTTGTGATCATAAATCGCTTACCTTCCTCGCTGATGCAGATGGTTGTCAATACCGTGCTGTTTACATATGGATGGATCAAATATATAAAAGCGACTTCACCAAGACATTTGTCTATTTGAGCTGGAGTTGGCATGCAACAACCTTTGCCTGCATTTTATAACTTCGTAAATTATAGTTACTCATAATCCCTTTTCAGATTAAGTTTACTCTTCCAGCACAGCGCATCTTCATTCCAGGTTGCACAATCCCCAAATTCTTCCTATTACTGCTGTGTAACTGCCTTTCATGTTTAGTTTCAAAACAAGATATTTATCCATTTGCTACTTGTTGTTGACGTAGATGCTTTTGTTGCTTCTGTATGTTTTGTTTGTTGACAGTTTTGTTGTCGTCCTTCTTCCTGCTATCCATTTCGTTGTTCACATTTTTATTCCTGCTGCATTAGTGATAATAAAAAATATTTTTTTCTTCGTGCAGTCTGTGTAAAATTAGAAATGAATCTAGCAGCATTCCGTTGCCATATTCTTCCCATCTTCAATTTCTATATCTATATTTTTTCTTCTTTGTAAGACATAAACCAGGCGAATGTTTCCCTGCATTCTTAGCATTACTAGCAACTTCTCATTCACCTCTACAGAGTGCAAGCTTCACAAGAAATCCATGTTATTTTTTAAAGGAAAATATAGATGTTTACATAAACACTGAATGTGTGGGTTCGTCGTAAAACGAAATAACAGTTGTATTATATGGCAGTTTATCCAACAAAAATCTTTTTCTTATATAAAGCAAGAGAAAAATGTGGAAAATATACGAAAAAACACAAAATATACTGAATAGTTTCTAACTCAATAGTTTGAAGAAAAAGGACAAAACAAACTGAAATCCTCTCTAAACTAGGAGCAAAGCCTGAAATTTGTGGGAGAAGGCAGGCGACTATATCGATCCTAATGCTCAACATTCATGTTATTTGAACTCAGATAGTAGAGAATGATGAAATATTATCAAGTATTTCGCCAGGCGTGCTGACAATTCTCTCAGCTCACCCACCTTAAAGAAATTTGAGAAACTAGCACATAGGCGGAGGAGTGGTTGTGTGGTAAGAAGCGTGCTTCCAAACCATATGGTTCCCGGTTCAGTCGCACTGCGTGGTACCCTGGGCAAGTGCCTATAGCCTCGGGCCGACCAAAGCCTAGTGACTGAATTTTGTACAGGGAAACTGAAAGAAGCCTGTCGTATATGTGTATAGCATTCTATTATTGAACGTTGATATGTTCGCGTTTTCTTTCTGGATGTCTACAATATCAAGACTTTAAGGAACATCGATTTACGCAGTATTGCACTAAAGGACTTCTGAACTTATTTCTACAAGATCGGAAAGTTGAACTGCGAACTTTTACGCTTCTTTCTCCTTCTCTTTCTTCATCTCCTTATTCCTTTACTCCTGTCCTCTATGACATCATTTCATTAATTTATACCCTTCACATTTTCACTCTTTATCTCCGATGACGGAATATCTCATACTCTAGTATATCCCAGAAACAGCGCTAAGACATTGATTTTTTTCCCAATAATAATGATGTATATTACTTAAGATGTTTACCTTGCCTTAACGTTTGTTGTCCTCTTTAACACTTATATATATATACATATATACATATATAATAAATGGAGCAAAACGCATATAATAAATAAGTTCCTTTAATTCCGACACATGCTTCAAAAATAATATGCACTCTAATGCAAAGGAATAAAAGATGTTATTATACATGTAATTTTCTCTTCACGGAACCATTTTACATACGCAGATTGCTCCATTTATTATTATTCTTCATATATATATATATATATATATATATATATATATATATACACTCACTTACATATATTGGGTTAGTAAGAAAATAATTTCGGTTTTTTAGGGTGAAATAAGTCATTGTTTTTCATACACAGAGTACACATTAATCAATTATAGATTTCCAGTTTCTCCGATAATATTTTGCCATCTTTCTGGTAACTTTACGATTTCGTGCTCATATAACTTCTGGTCCTTATCAGCCGAAAACTGAAGCAAGTGTGATTTCAGGTAATCATCATTATTGAATGTTTTACCGTTGAAGTAATTTTGCAAACTTCGAAATAACTGGTAATCTGATGATGCAGGTTCAGGGCTATATGGTGGATATGACTTCACTTCCCAACCATTCTTCAATAATTGTTCATGAGTTAGCAAAGACGTATGTGGTCTACCGTTCTTATGATGGAACACAATTCCTTTACGATTTGCCAATTCTGGCCGTTTTTCTTTGATGGGCTTCCTCCAGTTTCATTAGATGTTGACAGTAAACAGCTGAAATATTGCAAATATTGATTTGTTGTGTGAAGTAAATTTTACCCCAGTATCACTTTCATGGCATGCACTGCTTTCTCACTCAGTAATAATAATAATAATGATAATAATAATAATAATAATAATAATAATAATAATAACAATAATAATGATAATAATAGTTTTGATTTTTGCTATTTCTACTTTAGGTCCTAGGCCTCAAAGTTTGGTGATGGGGTGGGGGCAGTCGATTTGATCAACCCCAATACTCACATGGCACTTAATTTATTGATGCCGAAAGGATGAATGGCAAAGTCGTCCTCGGCGGAATTTGAACACAGAACGTAAGAACTACCGCTAAGCATTTCGCCCAGCGTGCTAACGGTTTTGCCAGCTCACCGCCAACAACAACAATAACATTTTTTCCCAAACACAATGTAATTTGAATTTATCGTTATTTATCATTATTTCTTACTTCCAGCTTGTGAAAATTTCTGAAGAATGTAGAGTTTTTCAGATGAATATTATATGTGTTTCTTAAAGTCATCAATTCTACAAAGCTAAACAATAGAATACGTTCGAAGAAATATGGCAGAATCGAACCATTTCTGCCGAAAGGAATTTGCGAGGATGTACAAAAAGCAAAGAAATTATATAATAAAAACAAAATAATCACAAAAGAAAACAAAGATTATTTTGAAGAAATTTCATTTTTAAAAAATACTTCAATATGTGGTAGGTGTATATTACTGTGTAAGAATATATATATGCCTACACAGTTATATACACCCATATATAATGCACGGCACTCATGCTTACGTACGTACATATAATATACATATATATGTACCTCTGTATATCTTTATATATATATGTATGTATGTATGTATAAATTCATATACATATAAATGCATAAACATATTTATAGGTCTATGGATGTAAAAATAAATATATATGTATGTGTGTGTGCAGATATATATCTCTACGAATATATATACATATATATATATATATATATATATATATATATATATATATATATATATATGTGTGTGTGTGTGTGTGTGTGTAGGTATATACACATGCCAGTTTGTCATAAGAATCACTACAAGCAGTATTCTAGGATTTACCAAAGTAAACAGAAGTATATATGTTCTCCGGCACTTTTGCTTGTATTGTCAAACAAATACAAAGTACTTGAACAAATTTCTATAGATGTGCAAACATTTCGCAGAATAATAACTCGATTTTGCTTTGTGTGTCTATATATTGCCTAAAATATACAATATTGCACCGAATATAAGAGGAAATTTTGCCCGTGCTGCAATCCCCTATTTAAACAAAGCGAGAAATATAAAAGGCACTATAAAATTATAAACTCTGAAATTTATAATCATGCTTATATGCATACATTCATACACATGTGTGTATATGTGTGCGTGCTTTTGTTTTCGAACGTAAGCATGTCTACATTAGCACACACCTATACAATCAATA
Organism: Octopus bimaculoides; assembly: GCF_046866305.1. Lineage (NCBI taxonomy): Eukaryota > Metazoa > Mollusca > Cephalopoda > Octopoda > Octopodidae > Octopus > Octopus bimaculoides. The sequence continues at coordinate 28,521,447 of NC_142932.1, forward strand.
CATACGTATAACACACACACATACATATATACATACATACATATACATAGATATATACATACATATATATACATGTAATTATATATATATATATATATATATATATATATATATATATATATATATATATATATATATATATATATATATATATATATATATATATATAAAGGCATGTGTATACGCATGTGTAGTTATCAACGTGTAAATTTAGTCTTTTTTTCTTTTGTTCGTTTCTTTAGACATAGATACGTATGTATGTGTGTATATATATATATATATATATATATATATATATATATATATATATATATATATATGCATATATATATATATATGTAAATATATCTGTGTGTGGGTGTGTATGCATATATACAAGAATACTAATACTACTACTACTACTACTACTAATAATAATAATAATAATAATAATAATAATAATGATAATAATAATGGTAATAATTTTGGGTATATACTCATCGAGAAAACGAAGTTGGGGTATGATCTGAAAAGAGGTAAGGGAAAACTAAACCACTTGCTAATAATGGACAACCAGATGCAATTCACAAAATATATGGCAGAACTGGACAGACTAGTCCAGTCTCAGCAGATTTTCTCCAGTGATATTAAGATGGAGTTCGGACTCTCAAAATGTTCTACAATGGTGATGAGACGAGGAAAGCTTGCCAGGACCGAGGGCATATGATTGCCACGTGGTGAAATGATGTAAGTAATTCTATCTGAATCCAGCCATAAATACCTAGGAATATTTTAATTAAACATCTCGACATGAAGGTAAAGACAAAAAAGAGAACACCTGCGGTGAGTAAGAACAATATTGACTTTAAAGCGGAATGTCAGAAACATAATTTCTGCAATAAAGTTGCGCGCAGTCTCTGTAGTTTGTAATGGGCTGGATTCCCGACCTGGACAGAGAAGGAGGTGAAGGAGATGGACATAAAGTCAAGAATGCTTCTAACGATGCATGGAATCCATCACACACGTGCAGACGCTGATTGCCTATGCATAGAGAGCAAATGGAGAAAGGGGGCTGATAAGTGTGGTAGACTGCGTGCGCATCGAACTCGAGAGCTTAATGAGATATATATCCAAAAGTAGGGAAAGCTTGCTAGCGACAGTTATGAACGAGGGAGTATTCAGAGCAGAGAAAGAAGGAAAAACAAAGGAAGAAGTACAAAAATGACATGAAGAAGAATTATACAAGCAGGGACTACACAATCAATTCCATGCAGCCACCACAGAAGTTGCTGGAAACAATAGGTGGAATTGGCTCATGAAAGGAACCCCAAGGAAAGAGAACGAGAGCACTATGCTGACAGCGCAAGACCAAGGTCTGGCCACGAACTGCAAGGTCAACCTTAGGAATGAGCATGTGTCTCCGCTGTACCGCATCTGTAATTGAGTGAATGGAAGCATTGCCCATATCACGAACGAATGCCTTAGACTTGCCCAAAACCACAACAAGTTGTGGCGACACGATCAGGTAGCAATGTAATACATTGGAAACTGTGGGAAAAGTGGTGGTTTGGGAGAGGCAGGACGTGGTATGAGCGCAAACCAGAGACTGGCGGAGTCCGAGACTAGCAAAATCCTGGAGGATTTCCTAATCCAAACAGTTCAAGTGCCAGAGCATAAGAGACAGGACCTAGTATTGGTGGACAAGGTGCATAACATGTTATATAGTTGATGTTTCATAACCCTTTGACCCACGAATCGTCAAGAAGGAAGGCGAATAGATAAATAGATACAATACTGTTGATTACGAAATAGCCTCGATATGGTAAAGGAAGAAGGTGAAGATAGGGCCAATTATTGTTGCGTCCCTTGGAACAGTATCAGAACGCGTCATGAGGAATATAAATTAAATTGGAATAGAGTCCCCAGTAGAACTGCTGCAGGAACTTTCAGTGACCATTTCTTGGCTTCTTATGAATGTCTTCTCTCTGTTTATGAGTGCCTTCCCTTTTCTATATTTTTCTGTTCTACTTTGATTCTCTATGTCGTTTTCTCATACAAAATTTTGGATCGACTGGTGAAATATTTTGATGAAAAAACGAACGAAATTAAAACGTTACAGTTATATATAACTGGCCAAAGTGATGTCGAATAATATGCTTTTAGTAAGACACCCTTGTCTTATTAAGTTTCTAAATACAAGAGGGAGACACGCTCACACACACAGAAGTGTCATTTGTATATAGGCATCATTTCATTAGATATGCTTGAAAGGGTCCAACCGAAGCCAGAAAACATCAAAAACAACGGAAAAGTACTTCATACATAAAAATGAATACACGTTCCACGAGACTATTTTCGCACCCCTTATCTTATTTTGTAACACATAGCTATCATTTAACATCTCCTTATCTTCCTACCTGACCCTCATTTATTCTTCTTCTTGATCTAATCATTCATTACGTTGATTTCCACTTACATTATCCCTCCATATCACACCATCTTTGAATTACTAATTATAGATGTATTTCTCTTTCTTCTCCATTCCACACTTTTACCTATATTTTCTCTAATTATCTTCGCCGCTCTTGAACTTTCCTCAACTGAATTTAATAAAATAATTATTGTCGGATACAAATCTCCTTTAATGGTGTCTCTGTGTTTTGCATTTGCTTCGTTTCATATTTCTCACCAACACGTCTCTCTTTCTTGTCCACATTACTTTAATTCCTTCTCACTTATTTTCCGTGTTACTTTCTTTCCTTTTCTCCTACTTCTCTACTACCTCTCTTTCGCCCTTCTTTCCTTTCTTCCTCCCAAACACCTTTCCTTTTCCTTGCATCTCATGGCGTTTATGCTCTGTTTCATTTCCTTCTTTCTTGCGTTCTCCTTTCGATACTCTTCCATTTATGCCAACGAGAAGTACTGGAAAAACAACTATTTATAAATTAATATCATTGAAAGATTTTCGGAAGCATACCATTTAATGATCAATTTCATTCGGCTTATTGTTCTCTAGCAATGAAGTAGTCAGACTAAACCACTGAGTTTATAAAAGCTATTGACCAGAGCACTTACTACATGAATGAAATGGAAACGTGAAAAGTAAATCAGAAAACTAAGAAATTCAATTCCTGCAAATAGTCTTATTCCATTAAGTTTCCCTAGGTCGAAATTGTTATAATAAGTAATTACATTGTACCGCTAACCTTGTATGCTTTGCAATTGACACGATCGCCGGAGACATGTACAAAACATTCATTTCTATTACAAGTGAAAAACATTTTTGCTTACTTCCACTAACTCAACGGGATCGTGTAAACCGGTTGAGTCGATTAACATTGTTAGCGTAGCTTAGTTAACAACCAAATCAGTAATTAGGTACCTACGTATTATGTAGAAGGTGCATTAGCAGCAAATGATTCATGTACATTTAGTAACTTGCCACTAGTTTCAATTCTTATTCCCGGTAGTCACGAAACAATTAACTAACTAACTCACTGATAAAGGTTGCTTTAACGGAATACAATCAATGACTGAAATGCTAACCAACGGCGAAACAGAAAATTCCACTTTAGTTAATAGAAGAGTAAACAGGAAGGGGAATTAAGCAGGAGGAATTTAATAAGAATCTTGTAAATTTGATAGAAAGTGTTTCCGCTGTTGGGTAATATAATTAATGCGTTTCACTAACGAAGAAAAGTTGAAGGCATAAATTCTGTAATTCATGATTTACGCTCATACAAACACACACATAAAATCACACACTCATATAAAAAAAAATACATATTCTTTTCTTTTCTGCTTTTGTTTTGGTTTTGGTATTCTGCCTGCATCAGACTTTTTCAGTTCATTTATTTTGCTTAACACTAAAGCTTACATATCGATTAAGAGAAGCAGAGAAGGAAAAAAATATATATATATAAATTCTCTAATGTGTGTATCTATGTGTGTGCGTGTATGTGTGTGTATGTGTGTGTGTGTGTGTTTGTGAGTGTATATAAATATATATATAAGAGACAAGGTTTATGTATGCCGCTATATGTGTGTATATATATATATATATATATATATATATATATAATACAGACTGGGACAAGAACGCAAAACATATTGACAGTTAGGTGATACAAGAAAGGGACAAAACATCCGCACACATATATATATACACACGTATATGATGAGATACATACATACATACACACACACACACACTTATATATATATATATATATATATATATATATATATATATATATATATATATATATATATATACACGCATATATATACACACATATATGAAGAGATACATACGTACATACATACATACATAGACACACACACACACACACACACACATATATATATACAGACACATATGAAGAAAGAAATACATACGTACATACATACATACACATATACATGTATATGGGTATGTGTGTATGGTGTATATGGAAAGCATATATTTTGAATCTTTCAGAAATAAGTTACTTTACAATTATAAACAGTGGAATGGAATTTAAGAGGGTACGATTCAGTGATGGGACTAGAAAACAATTTGTAGAGCAAAATCAAGGAAAGAACGGCTTGGAAGAAGAATATGATTACACATTTTGAAACGTAGGAATCGGTAGAGAAAAATCAACAGGGATGGATGTGTGGCAAGTAGCTTGCTTACCAACCATATGGTTGCGGGTTCGGTCCCACTGCGCGGCACCTTGCGGCAGTGTTTTCTACTATAGCCTCGGGCCGACCAAAGTATTGTGAATGAATTTGGTAGACGGAAACTAAAAGCCCGTCGTATGTATGTGTATGTATATATGCATCTATATATATATATATATATATATATATATATATATATATATATATATACTGGTCTTGCCCGTTTATGTTCTGGTGTTTGCTGATTTTTTTCTGGAGAAAATTATTTTCTTTGTGGTTGGGTCGTTGGTGACCTCTTTCTAGCATATCGGATGTCCACTTAGTGGTCATCCCTTCGTATACGCATATATATATATATATATATATATATATATATATATATATATATATATATATATATATATATATATATATATATATATATATATATATATGCGTCCGTGTATATGTATGTGTGTCCGTGTTTGTCACCCCATCATCGCTTAACAACCGATGTTAGTGTGTTTAAGTCACCGTAACTTACCGGTCCGGCAAAAGATTCTGATAGGATAAGTACCCGGCTCACAAAGAATAAGTCGTGGGGTAGAATTCTCCAAGACGGTGCTCCAGCATGGCCTCAGTCAAATGACTGAAACAAACTGCAAGAAGGAATAAAAGTAAAGAATCTTTGTCAGCGAATATACTCACATTATTAACATATAAGTAACACATGCTCATATGCATACTTTCTTTGCTTAGATATATAAATGTAACCTTGTATACAAGCATACAATAATGCATACATTTCTACATAGATAGATTAATGTATACATACATACATACATACGTACATACATACATACATACATTCATACATATATACATGCATACATACATACATACACGTATTACCTCTAGCAAAACTTCCTTCCCTTTCGAAATTTCCTGTTGGTATCTATAAAACATTTTCTTAATTTATGGCGTATACTTATTTGTATGCGTTGGAGAATGTGTTTATCATAAAATGCGAATGTGTCTGTCATTAAGATTCTAAGTCTTCAATGAATGCATATTTTTTTTTACCTTTTCACAGGTATTCGAATAAATATATACCAAGTTTGATAGCTGTATGTATACACAAGTACGCACAGGATTACTTGCAAATACACACGGCGCCAAACATATATATACCAATAAATTCACGAATATATGTGCATCCTTATGTATATACACAAATACACCCATATGTTGTTGGCACTCCGTCGCTTACGACGACGAGGGTTCCAGTTGATCTGATCAACGGAACAGCCTGCTCGTGAAATTAACGTGCAAGTAGATGAGCACTCCACGCACACGTTTACCCTTAACGTAGTTTTCGGGGATATTTAGCGTGACACAGAGTGTGACAAGGCTGGCCCCTTTGAATTACAGGCACAACAGAAACAGGAAGAGTGAGAGAAAGTTGTGGTGAAAGTGTACAGCAGGGTTCACCACCATCCCTGCCGGAGCCTCGTGGAGCTTCAAGGTTATGTGCATCTATTGTTTTCATAATCGGTCATAATGTCTTACGTTTAAGATGATTCCCATGCTTTCCCTGATGAGAAGGTTACAATTTTAATATCAAAGATCCCTATGGATCACACAGGTTGTAATCCTTTGAAACATATGTAGGAATAAAGTATGCAATTATAACATGCGTTTTCTCCAATCCTTAAATTCTTAAATATACTCAAATACCCAAAATTTCAAGGAGTTCCTGCCTTAAAAACAGGAACTAAACCACAGTTATTTTGTGTTCTTTGCTACATTGGTTTCTATTAACCCATTTACTCTATCAGAAGAATTTTTATTCATTAAGATAGAAGAAATACACATAATTATATATATATATATATATATATATATATATATATATATATATATATATATATATATATATATATATATATACTAAGGATATCGTCCAGCGTGCTAACCATTCTTTTCTACTCTAGGAACAAGGCCCGAAATTTTTGGGGAGGGGGCCAGTTGATTTGATTGACCCCAGTACGCAACTGGAACTTAATTTATCGACCCCGAAGGATGAAGGGGTCGACCTAGGCGGAATTTGAACTCAGAACGTAAAGGGAGACGAAATACCACGAAGCATTTCGCCGAGTGTACTAACGTATCATATTTCTTTACTGCCCACAAGGGGCTAAACACAAAGGGGACAGACCAGGACAGACAAGGACAAACAAAGGGATTAAGTAGATTACATGAACCCCAGTGCGTAACTGCTACTTAATTTATCGACCCCGAACGGATGAAAGGCATAGTCGACCTTGGCGGAATTTGAACTTAGAACGTAATGGCAGATGAAATACCGCTAAGAATTTCGCCCGGCGTCCTAACGTTTCTGCCAGCTCACCGCCTTTGTGCGTCCATGCATAACATAGCACACACAGACATACACACATATACATGAATCTGTTTATATATATATATATATATATGAATACACACTTGTATGTATGTGTGTGTATGTGAGTGTTTGAGTGTGTCTGCATCAATGCGTGTGTGTTCGTGTGTGGCGTGGGTGTGTTCGTGTGTGGCGTGGGTGTGTTCGTGTGTGGCGTGGGTGTTTGTGCAATATAAATTTAAAATGCACTGAATTGTTATTTAGAATTATAAATCTCTATCAAAAATGAAACTATGCGGGAAAATAGCATATAGTTTGGCGGGAGAAATCGTTATTTCTTTTGAAGAAAATCTTGAACCGATTAGACTGTCCAGTTGCGAAAACCTTTGTCTTATTTCATATATAACAATCTAGTTATGCATTACATATTCAACGGACTATAAAGTTTCATAGCAACGTAACTCGGATAATATGCAGTTCACGGCAACTGCAATGTGATTTAAAATAGATATAAAAGAGAAGAAAAAAATTTTTTTACTTCTTTCGTCATAGAATCTCACTGGATCAATAAAGTGGTTATATAGGCGTAAAAGACGAGATCAAAGAGATTTATAATAAATTCTGCTAAGTACATGTCCAGAGTTTCAAGGATAGAGTAGACCGTACTGTGAGACACGTGTATATGAACACAGAAATCTTATATATGAAAATGAATGTCTCCTAAAAAAGAAGGACCGATATGTCATATAAACATCACACAGTAAACATGAGTTTGACATAGATATATAGAAAACTTTCAGGAAAGATAATTCTCCGCTTCAATATACAATATAAAAATCAACAAAGGTAAAAAATATGGATGTGTGTAATCATGATTTCCGAACCGAATAGAGAAGCTATTAATACAACGACTATGATAGGCTAACAAGCGTCGAAAATAAATATGCACGGTTTCAAAATTTCATGCTCCTTGAGATCTATGATTTGATAACATAATTCAAATAGAGGATGGGGAAACAGAGTGTATTTACTATAAGCCATATAAACAGAGAAAAAAATGTAAGATAACAGTAGCGGAAAATTAGTTTTCTGCGGTGTTTGCATGTATTTAGATTTAGTTGGGAAGATGTAAACATACATTTGATCCAACCTGCCAAAAGAATTTCTGGTAGCTGAGGAGAAGGAGAAATTGGAAGTAAATACGGAGAGGACGTACAGAAGAAAACGTTCAAATTCGGAGCGTATAGGTACTTTCCTGATAATGCATGCTGTACGCAGAGCGTGATTTTGTGGGGGTTTTGTCTTTTTAATAATCGTTTCAAATTTTTCCAGTTTGTGGGGGGAGGGAATGAGTCGATTACAGGAACCCCAGTGTTCGAGGGGAATTATTTTATCGACTCCGAAAGAATAAAAGATAAAGTCGACCTCGGCAGAATTTGAACTCAGAACGTAGCGACGGACGAAATCCTGCTAAACATTTCGTCCGGCGCGCTAACGATTCCAACAGCGCGCCGCCTTTTTTGTATTTTTGTTATTAAATAATCCTTTCTACTACAGGCGCAATGCCTGAAATTAATGGGGATGGGGCCAGTCGATTATATCCTAACTGTTACTTAATTTGTCGAGCCCGAAAGGATGAAAGGTAAAGTCGACCTCGGCGGAATTTGAACTCAGAACATAAAGACAGACGATATATTGCTAAGCATTTCGTCCGGCGTTCTAAAGTTTTTGCCAGTTCGCTGCCTTTTTTTTTATCTAATAATAATAGCGTTTCACATTCTGGCGTGAGGTCAGCAAATTAAGTGGTGGGGCGGGCGGAGATGTGTAGATTATATCTATGCTCGTACTCAATTTTCTACTAACTTTATCGACACCGAGCGGATAAGATGCGAAGTCGAATATAAATGAATTTAAACCTCAGGACGCAAAGGCGGATGAAATATCGGTAAGCATTTAGTCCGGCGTGCTAATTAATCTGTCAACTCACCGTCGTCTTAATAATAATATTGCTTTCAAATTTTAGCACAAGGTTAGCAAATTTGAAGCGGGGGAGTAAGTGGACTCCACTGTTCAACTTGTACTTATTATATCGAAAGTGGAGGCGCAATGGCCCAGTTGTTAGGGCAGCGGACTCGCGGTCATGGAATCGTGGTTTGGAATCCCACACCAGGCTTTGTCAGTGCTTATTAAGCGAAAACATCTAAAACTCCACGAGGCTCCGGCAGGGGATGGTGGCGAACTCTGCTCTACTCTTTCACTACAACTTTCTCTCACTCTTTCTTCCTGCTTCTGTTGTACCTGTATTTCAAGGGCAAGCCTTGTCACACTCTTTGTCACGCTGAATCTCCACGAGAACTACGTTAAAGGTACACGTGTCTGTGGAGTACTCAGCCACTTGCACGTTACTTTCACGAGCAAGCTGTTCCGCTGATTGGATCAACTGGAACCCTCCTCGTCGTAACCGACGGAGCGCCGTAATAATTATATCGAAAACAAACGCATGAAACGCAAAGTCGACCTCAATGGAATTTGCACTGAGAACATAAAAATGAATGAAATGCTCCGAAGTATTTTGTCCGGCATCCTGATGATTCGGCCTGATCACTGTCTTCATCTTCTTACTACTACTACTACTACTACTAATAATAATAATAATAATAATAATAATAATAATAATAATAATAATAATAATAAAAAGAAGACGAAGCTGATGATGATGATGATGATGAGGGTTGATGATGATGATGATGGTGGTGGTGGTGGTAGTGGTGGTGGTGGTGGTGGTGGTGGTGTTGGTGGTGGTGACGATGATGATGTAATTATTCTATATAGTGTTCAGCTGCGTCACAATGCTCAAGGGCACGAGAAAATGGAGTCTTAACTAAGATCTTCAAAGCCCTATCTGATTAGCATTACACTAAAAAGTGATTTGTGGATATGCAAAAGAAGTGACAGATTCTTCTTCATGGATAAGAAACATGTGAAGAAAAGAAAACAAAAAAACACCAAATCTGTGCAGTCGAAGAGGCATGAAAATTTATTTTCATGAGGAAAACCAAAATATTTCTTACACCGTTGGAGTTCATAGCAAAGCTTGTTACTGTATGTCCCACAAGTATACTATTTAGTGTGGAGGCACAATGGCCCAGTGGTTAGGGCAGCGGACTTGCGGGCATGGGATCGTGGTTTCGATTCCCAGGACGGGCTTTATGAGTGAGTGTTTATTGAGTGAAAACACGTAAAGCTCCACGAGGCTCTGGCAGGGGTTGTTGGTGAACCCTGCTGTACTCTTTCACCACAGATTTCTATCACTCTTTCTACCTGTTTCTGTTGTGCCTGTATTTCAAAGGGCCGACCATGTCACACACTGTGTCACGCTAAATCGCCCCGAGAACTACATTAAGGGTACATGTTTCTGTGGAGCGCTCACCCACTTGCACGTTATATTCACTAGCAGGCTCAACGGATCAACTGGAACCCTCGTCGTTGTAACCGACGGAGTGCCACGGTACGATATAGTATTACGAAACAGAACGATTCGGAACAATTTCTTCAGGACGAAGGTGTACAGAACGACCAGCAAAGCAGACTACTCACGCGCAGACAAACACAGCCATGCGCACAAGTGCACGTGCGAATATACAGATGTAGGTATATGCATCTATATATATATATATATATATATATATATATATATATATATAAGATAATAAGAGTGAAAAAACTACAGAAGGCTTGTGTTACATGGTTAAAGTATATATTTAAATTATGTCAGGAATATGTTAGAAAAATGTTAGAAAAATGTTATAAAATCTTTTTGGTATATAAACATTGTATTTTGAGAACTAACCGGTTTCGTGTTGTCTTTTCAAATTTCTCTACTTCATTGTGTCGTGTTCGTTCCAGTCTGAGAAATATATATATAGTGAGAGAGAGAGAGAGAGAGAGAGAGAGAGAGAGAGATAGGTATACATACATACATACATACATACATAATTTGCTGCTATCGGCCAAGCGACTGATTAGAAAGCGTTTCTGAATGTGCATAAAGAAGTTTGTTTCTTCTCGCTCTTTCACTTTATATATATATATATATATATATATATATATATATATATATATATATATATATAAACAATTGCAGCGTGGAAGGTGTTTATAAGATTTATAAGCCATTTAAAATAACACACAAAATCCGTTAGATTCACTTCAACATTTTAATTTAATTTGTCAAAATATTTTCGTCGCTTTGAGACCGCAACCTGTTCACTGACAAAATTCTGTGATGCAGCACAGAAATTTGTCAGTGAACAGGTCGCGGTCTCAAAGCGACGAAAATATTTTGACAAATTAAATTTAAATGTTGAAGTGAATTTAACGGATTTTGTGTGTTATTTTAAATGGCTTATAAACACCTTCCACGCTGCAATAGTTTTCGTTCCAGCACACGATCTCAGATCAGGTCACTTGCTATGCAAGTGCATCTCCGTAATATATATATATATATATATATATATATATATATATATATATATATATATATATATATATATATATATATATATATAGGTATGTATGTATATATATGTATATACATATATACATTATATATATATATATAGTTAATCAAATTATATGTGTGGATATGAATGTATCTATGTATATATGTCTACACACATACATATGCATACATATCTTTCCCATTATTGGCGAAAGAGACGTCTACACATATTGACAATACGTAAATGATGCTTTTCATTGTCTCTCTAATCTGCAAACCTACACTCGCAAACCACTCTTTATGCGTCAAGTAATGCTATAAGATAACCAGGTGAGTTCATCAGCAAGAAGACGATTTACATCATAGATGTGATTGTGGCTATCCCGTTCATGCGCTGTCGGCCTTGCAAAACATGATAATGATTTGCTCTTGCATAAGGTCTTAGTATTTGGTATCGTATGTTGGGATCGAGATTACATTTGATACATCCAAGTATTGCCTGCATCTTAGGTTATCTTTTCTCCGCCTTAATAGACACACAAATCAGTATATACATTGAATACAAAAACACACATTGGCAAACACATACATATCCACAACACACACGAACGCACCCATACAGAAACAGACCCACAAACTAAACCACATACATATATACCTGAAATGGCCCCGTGTTCAGCATACAAGTTAGATTATCTTTCCTCCGCTTCATATACTGAGAAAACAGATACTGAATACACACACACACATACGAACGTATATATATATATATATATATATATATATATATATATATATATATATATATATATATATATATATATATATATATATTTACGTGTGTATGAGAGTGTATACAAATATAAAATTACGTATATGTATGTATATATATGTATATATACATATATATATATATATTCTGTATATGTATATGTGTTTGTATGTGTTTATTCATGATGCATGTATATGTATATATATATATATATATATATATATATATATATATATATATATATATATATATATATATATATATATATATATATATATATATATATATATATATATATACATATAATATATATACATATATATATATATACATACATAAGTATGCACATATACATGAAAGCATATTTAATAGACACATGCATACACATATGTGAATATTTGTGAGTGAATGTGTGATGAAAAAAACATATAGTTACAAGTAGTTACATTAGCAAATTCGAAAACTATGCCATGAGTAGTGTGACTTTCTGATCCCTTGTCCTAATCTATTTCGCTATCTAATAGGGGCCTGCTAAAGTCGGTCACCCACCTTGAAGTTAATGGGATAAATTAATTTGAAAACCGGTTGTTAGTGAATGCTCTGAACATATAAATTATACATTTTTTTGCTTACCACAATTTTGTACATTCATCTACAACAAACCAACTACGGACTCCTTATGTAATAGCTCAAAATACTATCAATGGCATGCAGAACTCCTTCACATCGCACATAATTACAAAGTGCATGTACAAACACGATAATATAGTTCTAGTTTCATTATAACTTGACAAAAGATTAACGTTACGGATGAATAGGTCTTGATTATAGGGTTTGTAATGAGTTCTGACTTCTGATATACAGCAGCAGTATATTAAACCCTTTAACATCAACTATCTTTCTACGTAGATATTACGAGTAAATATCATTTCCAGAAGAATATCTAACCGTTGGTGATGAATTGGCAACCAATATTGTTTCGTGAGAAGGCATGTAATATTTTCAACTCAGATAGCAATATACTTTTAGTTCGAGTGTAGTGACCTTTTTTTTTTTTTTTCATCTATCTCTCGTTTGTCGGAAGAAAGAGCACGTCCTGAATAGAAACTTAACATAAACTACGAATTAACTTTTCAGATATTTGAAAGGAAAAATAGAATAAAAACTGTAATCTACTTGTGTTTTCATGAAACCCCAGTGGGACAATAGCTTCCGTGATATACGTAGAAGAATACCCAAACTATAGGATGTGTGTAATTATTTTCCCTATTATTTTCTTCTTCTTTTTCAAGACACTTTTATAATGTATTTTCCCCACTCTTTCGTTACCCGTTGGAACAAAACTTATTTATCTACTTTAAAACATCATTTCCTGAACGAGATTCAAACTGCTTTTTATACTATTTGCAGTCAATTCACTGACCAACGGACAGTGTAGTATATTCCATGCTGACATGTTTATTGGACAATAAAAATTCTTCAAGCCCTGTATGAAACACATCTAAGACATTATTCCGGTTACAAATTAAGCTAACACAACAACAATAAATAAATATCTCTATTGATTATCGAAGGCAAGCTCATCGAAATTGCAGTGAAAGCAAAAACCCAAGAGGCGATGCAAATATTTCTTCACAGATTCGCTGCTGTCGACTTGTAAGAAATATATCTTACAACCGTAATGGACAAAAGTAAAATTAAGTGCCTTTCACACAGGATGGAATATTTCACTACGGTATATATTTTATAATTTATTTTGGGGACTCGATGATTACAAATCGATAAGCAAACCAATTTGAAAACTAGCCAAGCTTAACTTAGTTCACTTTCGTTTAGACTTATTTCTATATTATATATCTCATTTTATTTTACAATTATTTACTGTGTTTCATTTTTTTTTTCCATACGTCATTTTATTGAAAGTGAAAATTTTCGGTCGATGTTAATTTTTTTTATTTTTTGATTAGCTTATTGTTAACACTTTGGGAGTCGAATATTTTTAAGTAATCGTAAAGAATAACTTCAAAAAGAATACACAAGTTATTTTGTCCAACTCCATACGCTGTATATACATAACACGATGAAGTGTCTTGTTTCCACACAACATATTCACGGTCGAAATTAAAGAATCTTCATTTACGTCTGTTCCAGTGCTTGTTCCATTACCATGACATTTGTCCACAATATGTTTGATATGAAATAATTTTAATGCAACAACCCCCAGATGCTTTTACTTTGCATTCCACATACGATCTTGTCTCCGGTAAATTATTCCAGTAATTTCCTAAAATCAGTATTTTGCTTTCAGACTAATGTCAGTTAATAATGTATCAAACTTCTTCAATGGTTATTGATTTCTACTGAAAAGTAAGCAACGGACTTATGTAATGTTTTTTTTTTTTTTTCTTTTCGCGGCTGTTACATGTAGAACGTTGCTTTAACGGTTATAATTTCGTCTATACCATCTTGGTTTTCGAATCCGAAAGATGTAGATACCTATTCTGGAAACCGACTACATGGACGAATGTAGGAGCATGTAGTGTCTTGTCCTTTTTTCAATGATTTCAATCGAATAACGCTTTACTGTTATTTCCAGACCTTTTAGCTTTCACCTAGGGTTCGTTGAAAACTCAGTTCCTCTGGTAACTACAAGTTCAACTTTGTTCGACTGGTTGTGACCTCAAAAAGTCCTCCAGGCCTTTTCATGCTTAAAGCAGCTTGAAAATACGCTTCATACTCATGTGGTAAAATAAGGGTCATGAAAGACTAAATTAATTTCAGCAAAATATTTGTCCTTACGTGTGCAAATTGTTTCTTTTAGGACGAGGCGCCAATTTAACACACTTCTGACTCCATGCTACGTCGTGTGTTCCTGACATATTTCCGACTTCAATCTATGCCACGCTTTGCAGATATAGAGCTAAGAGAAGAAATAAGCAGTCTTAGCCATCAGAGAGTTACCACTGAATGCAGTTACGTACTAAATATTTTGTGAAAATATGGTTGGTTAAATACAAGAAGTAACAGACCATCTTATTGTGGGTGGGAAGTAACTCAATACAGTACAATGGGAAAATAGTTTAATCTAACTGGTTTTAAGGAACACAAAGTTTGAATCAGCTGTTTATCGATCTAAATATATCAACAAGATGTACCAATACATTTTATTGTAGTGGTGGGACTAATATCTGGGTTTTTTTCTTAATTTAATTTTTTTTTTGCCAATTCTTGGTCCCTTATTAAACAATTTTCACGTGGCCAGGGATGCTACTCACGTTGCTGCAAGTAGCAATAGAAATATTTTCACCACACCAGAAAACGGGTGAACTCTAAATCTGTTTATTCACTATTTCCTAAAGTGAAGTGATTTCGTACACACACGTGCGCGCACACACAGAAATACGTAGACTAATACGTGCATACATACATACACATACATATATACATATATATATATGTGTGTGTGTGTGTGTGTGTGTGTGTATGTTGTATATGTTGTTGAATATAATAATTCTTCAGTAATAGAATACGGTTACTTCCTATAGAAGTGTTTCTTATATTAAATAAATAAATAGGCAATTAATTATTGCGGCGTAACGTATATAAGTTTCTATTGAGCATTACGTAGAATTATTTTCTGTAGTCTCTCTTGCTTAAATGAATGAATGTCTAAAGTGAAATTTGGTCTGGCGTTTCTTTTTTTATCGTTTTTTAACAGCTAAATTTTTTTTCAGATGTTCAATTAGAATTTTACCAATGTGAATTACCTTCCTAATGTTGTGTTAACATAAATTTTCGTACATATTATCAACATTGAATATATTATGTATATATATGAGAGGCGACTCCAGGTCACCAGCGTCACTCGGGCTCATCACAGATTTCGCATAAGACACATGCCTGCTCGAAGAATTTCACATTTTCAGCTTTATTTTCTATCCCTAAATGGCATATTGTTTTTTTTGTTTGTTTTTTTTTCTAGCACTGTGTATTTCTAAGCTAAGCGTAAAAATGAAGCAACCCTGCAAAACACAACTAATCTTTACACACAGACGCACAGAATAACAGCAATCAAATAACGACAGCGGAGTACACAACAAACATCAGCGATCTGACTGTCGCTTCTACTCTTAACAAGAGATGTCAGTTAGTCCTTTACAACTACCAGACTCGTTCGTATTAGCTGGAGTTGCTGGATAAGTTTTAGTCCTTTTTAAGGATATTGTAGAATGGAAACTTTTCGTAGATTGAAATTTAAATCCTAATCTATTTACAATTTTTTTTGTTTTAAGAAAACATTCAATTTGGATTACTTCTAATTTTTACAATTATAGATAACAACTCAGGTTGTAGCTTCTAAGCCGGAGTCAGACGTGTGTGAACGATAACGAGAAAATGTCTGCTACGAATGATAGCTTATGACACAGGACACTTGTAAGACGTTATGAGCGCAGCCAGACTTTTAGCAAACTGCAGCAAATTTTGATGGATAACACAACTGAGGCAATAGTGTGTGTGAGAGAAAATGAAAGTGGGAAAGAGACAGCGAGACTAGAGGACTATTTCAGTACCTGGGCACACAATACTTATCAAGAAACTCAGTTAACAGTAATGTTGCTCGCTTGCGAAGATGGTGATATAACGACCGTGATCGGCGAATATCGTTGCTATTTCATATAACCGTCATTCTATACATTGTCTTATTCGGCTCCAAACTTGGGTATGTTATAGGCAATGCTGTCATATCGTCATAATACAATGCAAAAATATCTACAAAAATATCTACACGAAAAAAAGAGTATTGGATCTATGATTATGCGCCAACAAAGTATTTTATAAGTCTTTTATATTTGCGAGCATTACACATCTTTAAATGACATCTTCCTCATAGTACGTTTGTGCGTAGTTTGTTGTTGCTAGGAATCTGATTCTGTGTTTCTGTTTCTCTTCAGGTGTACGTTATTCGTTTGCTTATGTATATTAGTATCTCTGTATAAATCTATGTATATGAGTGTTCCTTTGTAATAGTACGTATGCATGTTTAATTGTATGGCAGCATTCGACGAATACATTGCCATTTTTATCTAAAGCAATAAAATGTATGAAGAAAACAGATATAAGCAAATATAGAAAGAAAATATAACAAATAAATATTACAAAAGAAACTTAGTGTAATCATTTGAAATGTATCTTCCAGAAGCGGTTTGTATTCTATTACACATATTTCTTCACCTAACATAACATAATCTTCTGCTTCACACAGTCATTACGCCAGTTGGCTATCGTTAATTCTCTGCAGAAATCATATCTGAGTGAAAATTTCAATAGTTCCTTTGCTGTTTCCCACCTCTAGCGTATAATTCCAGTTACCATTTGTGTTATCTCGATATTTATCTAATTCATTCAGTGCACTCATTCATTTATTAAATGTATAGCTAACAGTCAATCATAAAACATCGCAAGCGTGGATGTTCCAGACAAATATAGACTGTCATAAACATAAGCAGACGCATACACACCAACACGCACATGCAACAGACATAAACTACATACATACATATATATATACATATATATATACATATATATGTACATATATATATATATATATGTACACACACACACACACACACACATATATATATATATATATATATATATATATATATATATATATATATATATATACATATGTACATATATATATATGTACATATATATATATATATACACATATGTACATATATATACATATGTACATATATATATATATATGCATATATATATATATATATATATATATATATATATATATATATACATATATACACATGCATATATATCTATATATATATATATATATATATATATATATATATATATATATATATATATATATTTGCGAGGAATTGTATGTTTGTGCGTGCGTGTACAAACGAGTTTGTACTTTTGGATATGTGCGTGAGTCTGCGCGCTTTTGTGCGTGGAATGTGTATACGTGTCTATGTATGCGAAATCATTATTCAATAAGAGCCATGCGTGCAGGAGTGCTGTCTTCAATTTTTTGTTGAATATCTCACATCTAGTGTTGTAACTTTGAATTAGAAAGGAAAACTATATCTAGAAACGAAGTATAAAAATAAAAATACCAGAAATAACATATAATTCTAAAAATTTTATCGATATGCAAGGTAATTCATAACAGCCGAAATGTCTTTGCATGTCACCAGAAGTTATTTCGATATTCAGAATTAAATAAACTACAAATCTCCCTTTCGTACGAATATATAATCTAAACGCTACCTAAGTAAAATAATGGTTCCTATGTTTTTTCAAAATATTTGTATAGAATTTTGAGCAGAAAGCATTGAAGCTAATTGACTGCTATACATTAAGAATATTATAGGGAGAATTTTAGAAATACCAGTCATAAATAGAACTGTTTATGACAAGCACAGACAGCGATCATCAACACATTTTAAAACAACTAAAATGTGTACTCACAATGAACCAACACAATAGATGACCTATTGTACGACATAAATGTCAAAATAAGAGAAATATAAAAATTAACTCGCATAAAAGGAGAACAATAGTATTAAACTAAATCTCAGACATGAAAAGAAACAAATAATTTAAAAGAGTAGACAATGAGATCATCAAACAAGTAATAAAATATGTTGGCAACGGTTTGGAAATGTCTCGCAAACATTACACTGCGAATGTATTATTGTTATGTCCAGCATTATATATACATATACACATGCGATAATTTTCACAGCATACGCATGCACACACACACAGACACATACACAAATGTGTATACACACACACACACACACTCATATATATATATATATATATATATATATATATATATATATATATATATATATATATGCGTGTGTGTGTGTGTGTGTATACATATATATATATATATATATATATATATATATATATGCATATGTATTCATACATATACATACTTATACAGACTTACATACACACATATATATATATATACACACACACAAATATATATATATATATATATATATATATATATATATATATATATAAATATTGCTGCTAGGGTGACACCTTATTTCATTCGAGAATCCTTATAAACTATCAAGCATATGAAGGGTTTATTCAATGGTGTATCGTACTTTGCGTTAGCAGTGCATTGTTTTCATTTTTAAGTGTATCTCAACGAGTCTTCATGTACGAAAGGTCAACCTACTCAATGCTGGCGGTAAAGTCTATAGTAAATATGTAGAGACACACCAACATTTCCACGCCTGTTCAGACAACATCAATTTGATGGATAGAATGAGCTAATGTGTGGAACGAACATTTGATCACTATAAACAAATCACTTGTGAAAGTTGTTTGACAAAAGCTGAGCTGCTCATAGATCGTCTTCGATGGCAGTGACAAACACATATGTACATGTGTGTGTGTGTGTGTGAGTCTGTATATATACATATAGGGAGAATTCATTAAAAAAAACAAAAGACGAAGACAGGTGGTGTAGAAAACAAACGGATGTATTAGTATAACGCTCGGGAATTGAAAAAAAGTCTTTAAAGTTTCGACCCTACGCTCTTCCACAGAAAGGAACACAGAAAGAAACAAGGAGAAATAAGACCCTTTTTTGAACACACACACAAACACACACACACACACTCTCACACACACACACACAAACACACACACACACACACACACACACACACACACACACACATATATATATATATATATATATATATATATATATATATACTGCGTATAATATCAAGTTGTAAACAAGTAACTATATATACATAATTACATTTTCTGGATGTGTAGTAAAAAGCTTGCTTCCGAACCACATCGCTTCGGATTCACTCCCAATGTGCCGCACATTGGTAGAATGTCTTCAGCTATAGGCTCGGGTCGACCAAAGACTTGTAAGGGAGTTTGATAGACAAAAACTGAAAGAAGCCTGTCGTATATATATATTATATATGTTTGTGTGTGTGTTTACGTGTGTCATTGTGTCTAAGTTTGTCCCTACCCAGCACCACTTGACAACCCATCCGGTGTTGGTGTATTTTCACTCCTGTAATGTAACGGTTTAGTAAAAGAGACCGATAGATTATGTAATATGCTTCAAAAGTAAGTCCACAGGTCGATTTCTTCCGCTAAAACCCTTCAATACAATATTCCAGCATGGCCGCAGTCAAATAACTGAAACAAGTAAATAAAATAAACGTCTCAATGTTTTATCTTGTTTATTTGATTATCTTTTATTTTGTTCATTCCTGGTTGAGTCAAAATATTAAAGTCATTTGTTTTGTGACAAAAATCACCTTATAAATGAAATAAAAAGGATGAAATATTAGCGAAATATAGCATGAAACGTTCACCTCATATACATGAAAATAAAAATTGAAAGACAAAGATTGACACAAAGTGGTAGAAAATTCAAAAATTTAAATAATAGGTTTCGTGAAATTCACACACCATTTGTTCAAAATAAGACCATTTTTTAAATAATCAATGCAAAAGAGAATAAAACTGAAACTTGAAAAGAAAGGGAAATACAAAACTGCTGGTGATGACAGGAAGACAAACAATGAATAACTTTTACAAAGGAAAACATAAATTGTAATGGAGTTGGTGTAAAAAAATCGCTAAGACAAACATATATATAATTATATATATATATATATATATATATATATATATATATATATGTGTGTGTGTGTGTGTGTGTGTGTGTGTGTGTGTGTGTGTGTGTGTGTGTGTGTGTTACCAAAAAAGAATATTCGGAAAATTACAGGGAATTGTGCAGAAACATCTGGCTTGTTTGTATGTACAAAGTAAAAGCTCTCGTATAGTTATTTTTTATTATTACGTAAATACAAGACATTTATAAGTCATTGACACGAGGACTCGTTTGACAGATCTCAAAAAAGCTATAAAACCTTCCATTAATTAATATGTTTTCCTCATATTAATATACATATAAAATCTGTAAGATTAAGGAAATAACCACGTACTATCACAAGTTGATATTCTTGGTTAAGAAAAATAATCCCATTCATGAGCAGTATTACGATTCTAAATATACAATCCCGTTACTTGGATGTCAATAACTAAAATGTCAGTGTTTCTATTCATTCTGATTTACTAGAGAATTATGTGGGTAAAACTTTTTGCAAGATTTGTTGTAAGCTGAATAAATACTTATAATCATCCTTGTGGAATTAAGTAACATAAATTTAGATGAATGACAGGATGAGGTAATATATGAACAGGGAGTTATTAATCACCAAAAAAGATTTCTTTGAAGGTTTTTAAATAAATCAAATTTACTTAAAATATCATTAATATAGAGCAAGCCATTTTTTCATTAATTGAAACTACAGAGTATTAGATATGTACATAGTACACCGTCAACTGCGATTCCTATTTAAATATCGAAAAACACAATGATGAATTGAGCGTTTGGAAAGTGACAGAAATCATCAGAAAACCATCCTCAGAGTTATACAAATATCTTGGAAATATATTATTTGTTTACGATTCAGGTTTTATCTTTCAGTAGAATAAATATCCAATAGGATATTTTTAATATCTCTCAAACAAGCAGACGACATTGAGTATTAATTAATTAGCTACCCTCATATATATGGTGGTTATTACTGATATATGACAGTAAATAAGTAGGAGTAATGGAGAACCCTCTTATTTGTGCGCTCATCTATTTTTTTGCAGCAGCATGAGTAACAATTGATATATTATCAAGTCTAAGCGGTATTTCGTATGTCTTTACGTTCAGAGTTCAAATTCCGCCGAGGCCGACTTTGCATTTCGGGGTCGATAAACTAAGTACCAGTTACGTTCTGGAGTCGATCTAATCGATTGGTCCCCTCCCCCAAAATTTCAGGCTTTGTACCTTGAGAAGAATATAATATATTATAAAGTCATTTTCAGGTCTGTATTATGTATTATTAACCAAATTAGGCAATAATCCTTCTCAGTTTGGTTAATGTTACTTCGCAGTTATCATTTTTCTTTCAATTTCTAAGAGTTGTATAAATTAATTTGTTATTTAGACAACCTGCATGGTCGTGGAACAACATCCATGAAGTAAATGCAAATCAAATCCATTTCAAGAGGAAACTTGGCACTTCATCGCCGCAACTTTATCGTCGCTGTCTTTACAATAAAAGAAATCAACGTGCTTATTAAGCAGGTTTGAAATCAAGAACAGGGATAGAGTAGAAGTGTATTGTGTTAAAGCGGTACAATGATATAAAGAGATAATGGAAGGAGCGAATGTTGTAAAGAGCAGAATATTTAGAGACCGAAAGTAAAGAGGATATGAGAGTCTTACAATTAAAATCATAGAAATAATCAGAAACATGTGTCTATGTGTGAAGTAGGAAGAACGAGAGAGGGAAAATAGCTAAGTAATATAAATATTGGAAGATAGAAGCAGAGGAAAAGAATAAAAGTGACTGATTGAAACAGAATGCGAAAGAATTAAATACATATACATAAAGAGAAGATGGGAGCAGAGGATTGAATGCTAGTAATAACAAGTGGATGTATTAAAACTCTTTGGAGATAAAGTACAGATATCTGTCATTCAAATGTATTCATGCAGATTAAATTCCTATCTTTGGCCTAGACAAGCGGGCTTCTGGATTTTCTAACGTGGAATTATTAATGACTTACAATCGTTAATATGTCTTCTGATAACAGATGTATGTGAATTATAACGTAGTAAACACCCTTGGAGATTTAAAACTTGCATATTTGAAGAAAGATCTCTTGAGATTTCAGGCATTTGCGATACTAATGTGGGGATTTCTGTTGGAAATGAAAACATTTTAACTATAAAATTATTGATATGAAGAAATTTCGATATGAGAAATTACTTTCCTTTACATCAATTATCTAAACAAATTTTCTTCATAATGTGCTGGCCGGTTTGGTATTTTATAAATTCAGCATTTAACTCAACCAAGGGGTTACGTCATACAAATGAAATGACAGCTTCTTGCCTGAAAATTAATCTCCATTGAGCCTTAAACGAAATTCTTGAAAAGCATGTTCAGCTAATACTTCCGAAGTCTACCTTAGCAAGGATAAACATCTGGTATTAATTGCAATCTAAATCGAATTTTCGTCAATGATTTAACATAGATTTTATGACAGTTCAGCTTTTCGGCCTACTTAGTTTTATATTAGTGACATGGTTTATACTTTAATCTTTTTGGCATTTTAAATACTATCCCAAATTATAACCATTCGCATATAAAGAATGATGTTACGCAACCGTTTCACGAGCAGCTAATCGAATGAAGGAGCAATTCCTTAAATCTGAGTTTTCAGCTATATTTCTCTAGGGGTCACTAAAGTTTCCGCGAGAAATAGAGATAAAGAAGCAAATTGTATGCAAGAACATTTTGAGTTATGTCGCATTTAATTGCAAAGCTATACGTTTATTTACGCATGCATTGAAAATTCCCTTAGGGATGCAACTATTGACATCAGGATATAAGAAGGACATGATACAAGAAAATAAAGGCATAATGAACAATTTGTAGAGGAATTTGATATACAGGGTTAACACGAAATTTCTTAAACATTATTTACGGTAATCTGATGGATACAGTTTTGTTACATGCTTAATGTCTTTCTAAATTTAAAATTATGACTGTGAAAGGAAAAGATTTATAAAGATACGTAATTTAATAATAATCTTTTAAGAAGCGCCACAAGAGTGAAAAGGTTGGAAAACTGATTTAGATTAAATACTTTGGATTTAACTAAAAATAATATAATAAATTTGATTACAGGCTATTTTGTACAGCTTGGATTAAATACTTCGAACAACCATCAGTATAAATATGCTTAGTCTCAACACAAAGAAACGCGAAACAGTGGTCATTGAAGCGGGAAATAAACTGAACAATGATGGAATGATTAGCAATAAATTTCATATTTGTTAACCCCCGATGGAGCAATGTTTACCCTTAGTATTCCACTAGGAGTGATTAAAGCAGTTTTGAAGATTCATTCCATTTTTGCATTATCTAATATCTTAGCATTATCTAATACTAAGATAATTTTGGCTGATATAATTACACTACTTATTGATTAAATGCTTTGTGAGAGATATATGTTTTTTTTTTTTAACAAATTTCTATGTCTAAGCTTTTCTACACAAATATATTGCCGATGTAGGAATTTCAAATTTCTAATAATTAAACATATTGGTATTATTGTTATTATTTAACTAATATTTAAGTAAAGTTTTACGTTCAGAGTTCAAATTCTGCCGAGGTCGACTTTGCCTTCCATCCTTCCCTGTGCCTAGAGTGGCAAAGAATATTTCCAGCAATTTTCAATGAGAAAGTGCAATACACAGAAATAACTATTGTACCTTGTTTGCTGATTCCACTCTTTTCCAGTCTGTCCAACTCTTCATTTATGATTTCAGTTGCGGCGAACAGTATTTTATGTTAGATTTAAATACAGGCACAGCGTTTTCACTATCTTAGCAAGCCAGGAATAATGCTTGGCGGTAATCCTTCCGATTTAGGACTCGAATTTAAATTCCGTCAGGTTCAACTGTATCTTTCATTCTTCCGGCGTCAATAACATAAGTACCAGGCAAGTATTGAATCGATAAAACCGACTTATCCCCTACGCCAAATTCCTGGATTTGTGACAAATTATGAAACCAATATTATTCCCTGGAAATTTTTTGCTGCACTGAATATAATAAATATGGTCAATTATATAATTACGAAGAAGTAAAATCTTCCCATTGAACCACCAAAACGTTGGGTGAATTTATAGCAGCACATAGCATAAGTAAAATTAGACAGTATCTCAACTCAAAATTAGTCAACAGGAGTAGAAGTGATAGCCTCAATTGTGAGTTAATCTCTAATGATAATTTACCTGAACATGTTTTTCGTACTTTAGGTGAAATTGACAGTACCTTTAAGATAACACTTAGTAATAATATTGATTATAGTACTGCTAATATTCCTGGCTTAACACCTAATTCTGAGAGAATTAGTGCTAATTCCTTTAACCAACTGTGCTACGCACAATTAAATGAACGCCTTTCTAATTTCAAGCACAAAATTATGTGTCCTTTACAAAATCAGTGTTTAGCGAAGAATAGAGTATATAGTATATCTATGTAAGGTAGTTGCAGTGGATCTCATGTATTATTACATAGGCAATTTTACTTCAATTTCGAAATATAGATTGCATGAACATTCTTTATTTGAGATTCGAAGAAAATTTTATTCTACGCATCTTAGTAGATTCATTTGGGATTTGCGGGGCAGGAACATTTTAATATTGCATAAAGTGGTCTATTATCAGTTACGCTCTTTCTTACTATGCTGGTAACATAATTACTTCAAGATTAAAATGATTAAATTCTTAAATAGAAATATACAGATTAATATTTAACAGAAATAGCACAATGACTCAAAATTCGAGTGTTCTGTACATAGGCACTTAAGATACTAATAACAGGTCGAAGATCCGTGAGTTTATATGGTTGATATATTGGTATATTCATAAAAATCATGAGGTTTGGTAAGATAGATCTCTCTCTTTCTCTCTCTTTCTGTATATATATATATATAGAGAGAGAGAGATAGATAGATAGATATAGATATAAAGTGAGAGACAGGTGTATATATATATATATATATATATATATATATATATATATATATATATATATATATATATATATATATATATATATATATATATATAGTTTTAGGGAAAATAACCAATTTTCAAGAACTCATCGATGAAAATCCACTATCACATATAGAAAAATTAATAATTAAAAGCACAATAAATGAGTATAATATAAAGTAAATTTATTATATTATATTTATTATATTTATCTTATGATATTTACTTTACTTTATATTATACTCATTTATTGTGCTTTTAATTATTAATTTTTCTATATGTGATAGTGGATTTTCATCGATGAGTTCTTGAAAATTGGTTATTTTCCCTAAAACTATATATTTTATATATACTTTATCTATAAGGCTCAATTTAATTTTAATTTTTTAAATTGATTTTAATTGAGTTTTTTACCTGTAATTTTGGATTTTGTCCCTAATATTATTATTATTATTATATATATATATATATATATATATATATATATACATGCGTATATGTGTACAGGACGTCACCAATGGGGCAAATAACATCCGAGGTATAGATACAAAACGTAGCCAGTAATTACAGAAGAAACACGAGTGAAATACGAAAACAACGAGGAAAACATGGAAAACCGGACAAGTTAACTCAGAAAAAGAAGCCCTTCATCAGTTGTTTGCAGTCTATCCACTCCTCATTTTGAGTATTCAAATGACAATATGAGACTTCAAAGACCGTAGCTCCCATTTATTCTAAAATA
>NC_142932.1:28553222-28560722 GCF_046866305.1 Octopus bimaculoides
CCAATTTCTTAAATCATAGCGTCCAGAGAGATAATCCGATTGTTGGATAAAGCTAAATTTACAATAATTCATAGAAGAAAATGATACAAACGTATTAGAAATATACGAGTTTATTCACAGGCAGCGTCTGAAATATTCCAATAGTCAGACACAGTGTTTATTTGCATCTAGTTATGTCCAGGCGATTTACCATCAAAAATATTTCCTCTGGATTCCTGGCACACTGTAATGCCATAGTATTCTATAAAATTAACATTCATCTTATTTCGTTTTTCTTTTTTTTTTTTCTCTTCCATATTCTCTTTCAATAAGGTAGTGAAGTAGACAAAATGTCAGGTTACCAGAGTAAATTATTTGGATAAAATCTTTGATGGGTCTTTTTTTTCCGTTCTACTATGTTTCCATATCCGTTAGTATGGATTCAACTTCCTGTGAAGACATACCTGTGAAGACAACACAATAAACCTCTCGCATGTTTTGTAAATCGATGCAATCAGCCTGCATTTCCTTTATAAAATGTTGACCTTGTTATCATGAGTGAAGTAACCGCTTGCTAGAGTAGCCTGGGAAATTGGCTGAATTTATAAAGTCACGTGCTTCGAAGTCGACAGCTTCAATGCATCTGTCCTCAAAAGCTTAATGTCTATGTTAGAAAGGCGATTCTATTTCCGGTTCAAGGCGTTTAAATTCGTTCTTTTTACATGAGGTAGATCGGCAGCAATGATCTTTCTCAGTCACCAATATCGTAAGGAGAAAGGAAGGAAATTGTCTACAAACCGGAAACATGCTCAAAGTATATGCAACAGAATGACGTTAAAGGCCAGGAGGTGGTGTCACATCGAACAACGGATTAAATTTACGTCAAGCTAAAAAATTTATAGATTGTGTGTATGATAGACGCACGGATAAAATGGCCGTTAAAACTGCATCATATTACCGACTTGCGATAAATATTTCTCAGATTCTACTTTAGGGTGAGCAAAATAAATTCTAGAGATTGACTTTTTTCTTCGTTTTGTTCCAAGTACAACATGAGATATCTACTGTTTCTAGTGGTGCATGGCGTACATTATTTTCGACTATGTGGCTGCGTCAGAGCGCACACTTCTGGTCATAATTATTAGTTTGAGTACTGCTTCATAAATTAGAATAACCTAACATTATATACACATATGTATGCATCTATGTCAGCTCAAGCGTGTTTATATGTGGGTGTGCGTGAATGTGTAAGTGTGTATGATGTGTGTATGTAAATATACGCTCACGTATATATATATATATATATATATATATATATATATATATATATGTGTGTGTGTGTATATATATATATATATATATATATATATATATATATATATATAGAGAGAGAGAGAGAGAGAGAGAGAGAGAGAGAGAGAGAGAGAGAGATGGATAGATAGATAGATAGATAGATAGATAGATAGATAGATAGATAGATAGATAGATAGATAGATGTATATATACAAAGAGAAAAGAGAGAGGGCGAGAGATAGCGGAAGAAACTGAACAGAAATATACGTGCATACATATTTTATAACAAAAATATTTAAAACACAAGAGTATTTCCTATTTGAATAATAAAAAGAAAGTAATAAAAGATTTAAAGCTTTTCACGTAAAATATAAAGCTATTTCAATTAGAAGATCGAATTTTTTCTGTGCGTTTCTCTGAGGTTTTGCTTTTGCTTTCATTTGCAAAATGAAGGAGAAAGAAAAAAAAAATGAAATATTTCACTCACCTTCCACAATCACCTCTGTCTTCCTCTCGTTCCCTCTTATCTGTTTATCGATCTCTCTCCCTTCCACTGCATTATTATATATGTGTGTGTGTGTCTGTGTATTTTTGTATGGTCGTATGTATGTATGCTTATATATTATGCATGCACATATATATATAATATAATATATATATATATATATATATATATATATATATATATATATATATATATAGAGAGAGAGAGAGAGAGAGAGAGAGAGATATGCAATACATACATATATGTATTACATATTTACAGACATATGTACATACGATATATATATATATCGTATGTATATATATCGTATATATATATATATATCGTATATATACACAAACATACATATATATGTATGTATGTATATGTATATACATATGTGTGTTGCCCTGTATATAGTTGATTTTTTTTTTCATATTATTTTCATTTAGGTTTTCCTAAATACGTTGCATTAGCTAGTAATCTTCAGGGATTTGTTCTGGCAACAAACTATTTGAGGTTAAAACTGTAGTAGTACGAATCATATAATTTATAATGAAGTCTGAGGCCCCTGAAACACTCTGCTATCTGCAGATTTTTAGATTACGTAAACCAAAAGAAATTATATTTATTATGTAAACCTAGTGCATGTTGATGTGACTTTAATCAGAAGTTAAACTAAGAACATCCAGTACACGACACTTAATTGCAATATTTATTTCTTTATTGCCCACAGGGGGGCAAATATAGCGGGGACAAACAAGGACAGACAAAGTACTACGCTTACAAAGAATAAGTCTTGGGGTCAATTTGCTCGACTATAGGTGGTGCTCCAGCATGGCCGCAGTCAAATGTCTGAAACAAGTAATAGAGTAAAGAGTAAGAGTATATAGCTCTTTTAATCTAGTATATATATATATATATATATATATATATATATATATATATATATATATAGAGAGAGAGAGAGAGAGAGAGAGAGAGAGAGAGAGAGAGAGACATACATGCATATATATATATATATACACATACATATATACATGGGTGTATGAATAATGTGCCTGATTGGCCATGTAAGTATATGCACGTGTGTGTGTTTGTATACTAATTCTATAGATTAAAATAGGATTTGCTGATTGAACTAGATCTGATATTTGACAAAGTGAACATGTACATTTCAGTCTTACGTCAGCCCGTTTAATAGAAATTGATTAAAATGATAAATACATCCTGCGACTAATGCAAATAGCATGTTGTGTAAATTTGAATACCGGGTGCAATTATTAATCTGGGGTATGTAGCAAGAAATAATTTATCAGTCAGACGATTAGGCATAGATCCGATATCGATTTATATTACAAAGGCATCGTAGACAGAGGAAAGATACGCAGTTTCAATTTTAATCCAAATATGTCTGATTTCACTTTCGTTGCTAATTAATGCGGAGTCCGATTTTCATTCCTCAGTCATCAAATTCTCGAATACATATAAAGAAGTTTAGTGGCTTTTTGTTAGTTATTGTGTATTTATTTTAGCCATTCAAAAACGCATTTAAAAGCAGTTAACTTCACTTAACTATTAATTCTTTAATGTCAAAACTCTGGTTGAACTCTCTTACCACCTTGACTCTGTAAGCCGAGGTGTGTCAGGGATCAGGTCGCAGACAGCATGACGAAAATCTTGACGCCAAGTAATGTGAAAATTAGCATTTTATTTGACTTTGTATAGCTATAACGAGGTTTTCGTGCTGTAATTGCTTTCTCTTCAACAGGAGGCCCTAGATCAAATCACTAGCCAAACAAATACAACTCCCAAATTTTGTATTCAACTCTACATTACCCAGAGTGAAAACTTTTTTAAAGACAATGGAATGTAAATGAGTGACATCTAGTTGATATTTTCGGTAGCTGTGCGAGCATTCAGAGACCACGCCGGTTAGCCCCTCAGTTGAGATGCCACATGCTGTGACATCTACTCCTGCGTCAACTTGGTGACGCAGGTTCCGCTGCTTGCCAGGCTGACAAAAGAACAAACGGTTAAGGTATAGGTCACTTTCCAATATGTTTATGGTCGACTTTGTGACAGTTGGGACCTCCGGTGTTATTCATCCCCGGACAATAAATCTAGTCTCCGTTATCGGAGCGAAGATGGCTATCCGCAAGTGCGAGAACCGGGAGTCAGAGTGGATGTTCCAGCGCATCTTCTTCGCCATTCGTCGGGGCAAAGCCATTTCCATTATGACAGTTGGCGCCATGAGAATGTTTCAATACTGTGAGAGGCAACATTCTCTGTACTCCATCATGCACACTCTACGCTTCAGTGTGTCTTACAGATACACATCCTCCATATAGAAGCAGACACATATTCACGTCAATTCTTTCTCTCACATTTTTCGAGTACTCACACAAAGACGCGCGCGCGCAAACATTTCATTATAATATACTTGTGGCTGAAAGGAAGGCTGTAATTCCCACATACAGCTGCCAGGTTTACTTCACTCACATTCTACTATTTATTGTGTTTGTAGCACTACATGATCCATTTTGCTTCAATTTTTTGAAGACAATAAAATGTGGATTGAAGACGATGTTGCGCTCTTTTTACAGTATACTGAAAGATAGCGCGTAACCGTCATCGTCGTTTGAGAAATATATTATAATTAGAAGAGCCATTGTCCGATTTATCGGAGTTAACAACGAATTATCACTTAATAACAGCCGCAAAATGAAAGTTTTAACGACACAGTCTTATGTGGTGTAATCTATGTGTTTGACTTAACAGCTAATCATAGCTAAAATTTCAGGAGAGAAAGAATGGGAATGAAAACAATGAGTGACCCTCCAATTCGAAACTGTTTTCACTGAAAAACACACTAAATCAAATATAATGACCTTAGATAATATTAATAACGGGCACCCCTACTAGATGTGGTGTTATTACGGATTTGGTATTGACAAAATAATGACAATCTATATAATGAGTATCCCAGCAAATAAACGGTGATAACACTCATGAGGTAATGGCAAAGTAATGAGACCTTCGATGAACTCTGTAATGGGTAATTCATCAAAGATTTGACTGAAAACACAAATTTGGTAATGACAAAGTAATGATGAATTAGATAATGTTAGTAATGGGTATACCACACAAAAAAAATAGTAATAAGATAGATGCCGTAATGAGAATGTAATAACACATTAGGTGATTTCAATAATGGCTTTCAATACATATACCAAGAAATGACAGACGGAGTAATGACAAACGAATAATGCATAAGATAATGATTGTAATGGATATCCCAATAAAGATGTGGAGTCGCTAGAATTATTTAATGAGTGTTCTCTGTTGTATCAAGGTTGAAGTACAAGAAAATATAAGAAAAAAAAAACTAAGCTAGGAGCTTCTTTCATCGTGTTTCAATGTGGTTGACCACTTTGAGTAAAGAGAATAAAATTTATGTTTTAAAAGGTTAGTGAAAATACGGTATAAAGCGAAAATGATTTCAATCCCATTCCAACTTAACAAACACAATATTTCAGATATGTATTTGTTTCTGTCATTGTACTGTGCTAATGATGGGGCATTAGCCTTGAAGGGTTTAGTCGAATAAATCAATTCCAAGACATTCTTAAGCCTTTCTATATTCCATTGGCCTCTTTTGCCACACAACTAATTTACAGGGACGTAAACAAAACAACACTGATTCTCAGGTGGTGGCCGTGGACATGCAAATGTAAGAATACACATATACACGCACACTGTAAGTGAATATATACATTATAGCCCAAGCTTCTTCAGCACGTTTTACCATAACAGAGAGCCCTGACCTGTCGTATCAAACTCTGCGCTACAACTGATTCGTTTTGCGCCGGAATCATCGCAGCCACCAGTATGAAAATAATTTCAATACGTAGGAAATCATTCACGAGAAAAATAATTCATGAAGACACCACTGACACTGTTAATATCTAGTATAACAATCTAAAAATGATAATACCAGAATAATATAGGCGACTGTACATCCCAATGTGTGTGTGTGTGTATATATATATATTTTGAGTTTCCATCCACCAACATATGCAGGTATGCGTGCATAGATATATATATATACGCTTGACAACCGATGTTGGTGTGTCTACATCCCCCTAACGTAGCAGTTCGGCAAAAGCCACAGATACAATAAGTACTTGGCTTACAAATAATAAGTCTTCGGGCCATTTTCTGCTACTGAAGGCGGTGCTCCAGCATGCCAATTGTAAACTAACTAAAAACAAAAAGAATATATATAATACATATTCAAATATATACACATATACAATATATATATATATATATATATATATATATATATATATATATATATATATATATATATATATATATATATATATATATATGCATAAATATATGTATATATAAATATATAGTTGTATATGCCATCAATGTTTTGTAAATATACCACGATGTGAATGACTGTGTTTACTTGCACGTGTATACGTTTGAGAGAGCGAGAGAGGAAGAGGGGGAGAAATTAATAGAGATTGAGAGCAATGTGTATGTTGTTGTCACAGGTCATGTATGTGTGGTTGTGTGTGTATTTACGTATCTATGTTATGAAAAATAGGTAAAGAAAACTGAGATGAAAGTTTAATCTATGACGTTGTATGTATCACTTTCTCTCTCTCTCCCTCTCCCTCTTACTCTCTATATTTTTATGTTGAGCGCGTGTATAAGAATTGCGTTCCAGGTAGAAGGGATGAAATATAAAAGTTGCTAGAAACAACAGCCAAATCTCCCTTAAATCACACAATGTAAACGGAATTTTAAAAATCTAATTACCGCACTGGAAAGTTCACATCGGGAAAATTCCATTGATGTAAAAATTTTTACGAAAAAGTGGAAAATGTGGATTTCTATAAACTTTCAAAAAGGCTTCACATAAACACACAATTTCAGATTTATATATTAAGATATACAGTGAGAGAATTGTATATCTTTAAACGTTAGCACACATATATATATATTACGTATGCATATGATTATATACATAACTGCATATTCAAACATATATTCAGATATATCTATATGTATGTATCAACATACACACACACACACACACACACACACACACACACATATATATATATATATATATATATATATATATATATATATATATATATATATATATATATATATATATATATATATATATATATATATATATATATATATATATATATATATATGTATATATGCATAAATACGAGAATATTGACATACATACATATATATGCACGAAAGGTGATATACATAAGAAAAAAAACAATACAAACGCTCATCGTGAACGAGAACAGTTGAAAGAAGCGCCATTAGCATGAATAGGGATGAATCAGATGCTAGGAGAGTGAATGACGTAAACCAAAAAATTACTAATGAATTAAAGCTACCTTCTTCGTTGGAGGCTTAAAAAAAACCACCAGAAGCATTCGTTAACTACTCACAAAGAAAAAGGGAGGGAATTTCAAGAATTTGATAAATTATTCTGAAAGAAAATATTTTCACATGCTGAAGGGAAAATGTGAACTTTGAAAAGAGGGGGAAGTGACTAAAATGCGCAAATTTCATTTCCTAGAATTTGTTTACGTCATTCGATAAGCCAGAAATTAGTTGATGTATAATAACTGCGTGTGCATATCTGCCTTTCCTTTCGTGTATAGTTATATATAACAGCAGTTATATAT